>NC_057807.1:702144479-702444479 GCF_018294505.1 Triticum aestivum
GGGGGGGTGCGGGGTCATATATATTACTCCCTCAATTACAAAATAGACGACTCAACTTTGTATTAAAATTTGTTGGTCTGTTAGGCAATGTCATGGTTAATCTATCTATCTAGTCCTGCGAAACTCCCATGCTTGCGCAACATAACATGCAGGTAGGTAAGGTTTCAAGTGAGAGGTTTGTGCCCCATCAAGGAAGAAGAAGAGGACTGATTCCACTCAAAAAATGGAAGAAGAAGAAGAAGAGGCAAGTAATGAACTCTGTAGCTGGTGACTTAACCAGCAGGTCATCTTAATGGAATATCATATGATCCTTCCAAGGAATTTCAAAGAAAGCTTTCCGCAAAGAAAAGGAATTTCAAAGAAAAGGAAAAAACGAGACCAAGAGACAGAGGTGACGACGGCTCACTCACCGGCGCAGAGGCAGACGACCCAGACGTAGAAGAAGTTGAGGTAGGGGACGCCGGCGTTGGTCTTGTTGGTCTGGTCCAGGCTGCACCCGGGGCACCCCTCCTTGCACACCCTCCTCCCCTTCGCCAGCAACGGAGCAGCCGCCGCCGCCATTGCCTCCGTTGGCTGTGCTATGGCTCGCTGGGCAGCAAAATGGCGTTGTCCGACAAGTGAACAATAAGGGAATGTGGTGGATCAGATCGGATCTCCTCTGCTCAGCTCAGCTCAGCTCGCTCTCGGCCGGTCCGTCCGACAAGTGCGTCAGTAAAAAAAGCACAAGGTACTCGGCGACGACTCTTGTTCCTAGTCTTGTGTTATAAGCGATCGACTCGAATCCCGTCCGTCCATCCTCCATAGGGATATGCATTCGTACTGAGTGAAATCCGGTGTGTTCCATCATTACCACGGCAGCGTGCAACGTTTGATTCTCCTACTCACGTGACAAAAGATTCTGCAGCATGCACTTATCTGTACCGAACGTGTTGTATACCCAGTCTGTGACTAGTGGGCCTCCCAATAGAGCTGCTGGCCCCACAACAAGGATAATGATGCTTCCAAGTGATTTGATTAAGTTAAGCTGCTCAAGTGCTGTGTTTTTTTTAGGACCTCAAGTGCTGTGTTTTATTCCAATGCACGAATTAGGTTGGCTTCTAGACTCTTCTTTTAACACAATACAATCGCAGATGGTTTGAAACATACACATGCATACACTCGTCTCTATAAACACATGCACAACCTATCTTAATGAGCACCGCTGGAAAATTGAGCTATCACAACATCTTGAGATTGACAAAGTCATCATAGACGACGTGTAATTGACGGGAACGTCTCCTCCCCTGAACGAACATTGCTGGAAAGGCTGAAATAAATCTAGAAAAATGCGAGCACCGGTGCAAATCCTAGGGATTGAACCCTGGTGGGCGTACCAGCACACTGATCTAGGTGAACCGCGGCCAGGCCAAGACCCACGGCCGATTCAAGACACGAACCTTTCTTTCCCAATGCATGGACGCTTGTTTTGGTACACATGAATATTTACCTTTTTAGGGTGTGCCATTTTTTTCTATGTTAAAATAATTTTTATACTAATTTAGCATACATTAAATATAAATTCTCAGATTTATATATATTTTTAGTGTCTCAGATATATATATATATATATATATATATATATATATGATAATGAAGAAGAAATAGTGACTGTGTGAGCCGTGCATTTGCGCGGCCCATAAGGAGTAGAGCCCGTCAGGGGAGGATACTACTACTACTCCACTCCCGCGGTGGCGATTGCGGCCCACGCGCACACGGAGGGAGGCGGCGTGCCTGCACTCTCCTTCCTACCTCATCCATCCCAAAATAAGTGTCTCAACTTTGTACAAAATTATACTAAGCTTGAGACACTTATTTTGGGACGGAGGGAGTATTTTTTTATGAAATGCGCTTCTATTTTAGTGTTTTAGTTAGTACTCCCTCTGTCCTAAAATATAAGAACGTTTTTAACACTACACTAGTGTCAAAAACGTTCTTATATTATGGGACGGAGGGAGTAGCTTGTTTTCCTTTCTAACAAATACATGAGTGTCTTGTTTCGTGTGGACTTTATTGGCTCAAAATGGAGCATCAAGAGGATACATACAATGAGCACACACCCGGTCTCTGCATAATTAGGATGCACACAGCCAACCCAACACACTCGCGCGGAAACATACCCGCAACTAGCAAAGTCATAAGACCAAAAGCTATGTGCGGGCGAGAAAAAAGGAGAAAAAAAATTCAAAACGATCAGATCAGTGATGGACAAACTACAACTGAGACCATATTCGAACCAACCATTGACACCACATGATGACGAGGAACTTCAACAGTAACGCCTTCACGAAGGAAGCGACACTCAAGCGCCGCCGTCACCGGATCTAACCACAAAGACCAGAATCTAAGTTTTCACCCTGAAGAATCAGTACGAGCAAATCCGAGCAATGCCTCCAACAAGGTAACGACATAAAAACATCGCCATTGCCAGGTGTAACCACTCGGATCTGACCTAGGCTTTCGCCCCGGAGCTCGAGACCTGGTGCGTGCAGCACCACCATCCAAGTCACACAAGTGTTGTCGCCACCGCTTTTCCGCAATCCCAGCAGCTACAATTGGACCGCCACCACTCGACAACTTACCCTCTGCGTCAAGTCATCATCCATAATTTGTATCACACCACTGAAGTCATCAACCAGATCAAGAGATAAAACCTTCCGAACTCTTTTCGATGACCTGCGTAGTCGTGGATCCGTAGGAAGTCGCTGGAGAACAATCTACGAACACCATCATCTGACCGATCTGATCTAGATCAGCACCACCAACCGAAAAACGTAGCGTCGCCGTTCGGCTGGCACACGCAGAAGGCCAGCACATTGCCGCAGCCCCACATGCCCAGCGCAACGACCCTACAGCCGCCGTCGACACCTCGCGTCATCCCGGCGTTAGATCCTTGTAGTCATGGCCGCAGATCGGGGGTCGTCGCGGCGCCACAAGGGTAGCCCCAAGGCCAGCCGAGGAGGACATCAGCCCCAACCCCGGGTCCAGCGCCAGCAGGAGAGAAACGCCGGCGACAGGACAGACCTCGCTGGGCCGAGATCTGGCGCGGAAATCGGACAAGGAAGGGAGCAGGGCGAGGTCGGGCGGGGTGGTGAGAAGGTCGTCGCCAGAGACGCGCCGGCGGAGGGTGGATCGGCCGTCGGAGGGCACAAAGGCCGGCGGACGGGCGTGACGGCAAGGAGGCCGCAGCCGGAGGAGGCGCCCCGCCGCCACCATCCTGGAAGCCGGCGCGGGCTTCACTGGCCGCTCCTCCGGTGGCGGCGAGGTGGTTGAGGGGTTCGTCTCTCAGTCAGAAAGGTTTGAATCGTTGGCTTGTAGAGAAGTGACATGAGTGTGTCTTGTATGACACACAAACAGTTTACTTCGAAAAACTTAACATTTTTTGAATTCCTTCCACAAACATATTTTTTGGATATATACGAACATTTAATGTCACATATTTGAAAATCTTTTTTGGTTTTGGAAATATCGGAACATCTCTGTTCCAATACGCGAACATTTCCTTCCCGACGCATGGACGCTTGTTTTGGTACAGATGACTATTCACCTTCTGGGGTGTGCCATTTTTTTTTTGTATGTCATAAAACTAATTTGTGTACTAATTTAGCAGACATTAAATACGAATTCTGGGATTTATTTATTTATTTTTGAGTTTGTGTGATGAAAAGAAGAAAGGAATGGTGACTGTGCGGCCCATGAGGAGTAGAGCCCGTCAGGGGGGGGAGGATAACTACTACTCCACTCCCGCGGTGGCGATTGCGGCCCACGCGCACACGGAGGTAGGCGGCGCGCGTGCACCCTCCTGCCTGCCCCCATCCATCCCCTCGTCCCCTCCGCCGGCGCCGGCGCGATGGCAGGCGACGCGCCGCCGATGAAGAGGCCCAAGCTGGAGAAGGACGACGGCTGGTCCCGCCACCCCTCCGCCGCCAACGGCTCCGCGCCCAGGCCCCCCGCCGCCTCCCCCAGCCAGGCGCCGCCGCCGGACGGGGAGGAGGACGACGGCGAGCTCCCGGAGGAGGCCGTGCTCGCGCTCATCGCCCACCACGAGCGCGAGGTCGAGCGCTACAAGCTCAAGGTACATCTCACCTCCCCGCTCCCGTCCCCCCTTTGGTTCTTGGTGATGAAAGATCGATCCTCGCGTCCGCAGCTGGAAGCCGCCGAGAGGAAGCTGGCCGACACGCGGTCGAGGCTCGCCCGGCACCGAGGCCGCGCCCCCGATCGGAGCCACCCGCCCCCGCCGCCGCCACCGCCCGTCCAGAAGGCCGCCGCGCCGGATCGCAGGACGCCGCCACCGCCCGTCCAGAAGGCCGCCGCGCCGGATCGCAGGACGCCGCCACCGAGCCAGAGGGAGGCCCCCAAGCCGGCGGCGCAGAGCCAGAAGCCCCCCGCGCCGCAGGCGAGGCCGCAGCTCGTCATCCCGGGGGCAGGCCACAGCCGTCCAGCCCCGCGGCCCGCTTTGCCCGTACCGAAGAAGTCCCCGTCGTCATCGTCGCCGTCTTTGGCGCAGGCGCCGCAGAGGAAGGCGGACAAGAAGCCCAAGCGAGAGATCGGTACTTCCCGCGGCTCGTCCGCTCTATGGCAGCAGTTTACCCTATAGAATTCGATCTCCGTCGATATGCATGATGATGCAAGCCTGGTTCTGTTTTTCCTGTTTTGCAGTGCAGAGAGAACATCAGAACTTGGTTCAGAGCGTCAAGAAGTCGTCTGCGCCGACGACGCTTAAGTTCTACGGCGGCACCCTGGTCTCCAGCCAGCACAAGAGGAAGCTTAGGTGTCTTGAGCTGTGCCCTGCTGATGACCAGCTCGTCATTACAAGGTACTAGTATGCTCGACTGGCTATCATAAATACACTACTACCAATGACCTAAAATTAATGCGCTGAGGGAGAAAACTAAATTTGTCGAATTCTAACTCATTTGCCGAACAAACTTGGTCAAAGAGTTGCCTCTGAGTCGAGAAAAGGATGAATGAAAATGATGCAGGCTAGTAACCCCAAAACACCAATAAGTCCTGATCTTCTTAAATGCATTTGTGTCTAATGTTAGCCATGATATGGTCATGAACTGGGGAAAAGTGTTACAAGGGTGAAACCGCTGTTGACATGGATACTCTAATTTGCTTAGGGAAATGGTTGATTTTTTGTCAATTATTCATCTCCGCGTACATGTTACAGAGTAAACTATGTAACCAAATATAATAAATGTGACATCTGTTAAGTTTTCGTAATTTCTGCTGGACATAGAACTTTGGTCTTATGTTTCCTTGTGATGCAGTGCATTGGATGGAATGGTGACTCTCTGGCAAGTACAGTCAAGTGGGTAAGCCTCATATTGCCTCGTTTCTCTTCATGATATATCTCACTTTTATTTCTGGGAAGTGTTACTTGACTCCCAAAACGTATGGGAGATAGTGTTACTTGTATCGACTTGTAGTGGAAAATAAAATTAGAATAAATGTGTGCCACCACTATAGTCGTAATGAAGTTAATCAAAGTACTCCCTCCGATCCATATTACTTGTTGCTGCTTTAGTACAACTTTAGTAGGTGTTTGCTCGGAGATAGAAGATGCATTTGCTCAAATTAAAACCCATAACTTATATATGCCTTCTTGCAGACTAGGCAGTACTTAGTGAAAGTTTCGCCATATGATATTACATTTGCTCCCAGCAGGAGCAGTAGGCAATGATTTTTACTCCCTACATGCTCATGTTGATGCTAAGCTAGAATAAATACATGCTAGTAATTGTATTGTGTATGAGGATTCTTTATTTTATTTATGATGCTCACATGCTAAGTTTTCATGAAGCTCACACACTTTTATTGCAAAATTTAGCATCTGTTGGCTGATGCTCTCTTGCATTGTCTGTGCCCTGCCTCACCTCATACACTTTCACTGTACCGAGATATTAAACCCAACATCTTAGGTTCATATCCTAAGGTACATCCAGTGGGCTAGTGGCTGGCTGGCTGACAAGAATGTGTCAACATTTTTACCAAGTGACATAACAAATATCTACATGGCATTACGGCCAAATTTCCCCATCACTCCTGTAGCGTGCCAATGAAACGGCATCCTATATAGTAGATTTAACTCTGGTATGGATGTTCAGGTGACACACAACTGTAGCTAATGTCATAGGTTGTCACACTTGCCAGCCCACAACGATAAGTGGAAAACTTTGGCAACTTCTGCAAACTGTAATTATCAGAAAGGGTGGTCCTGAACTAACGAGACCCCTGGTACCATGTCGTTTGTTCCAGCAACAGAGCGCCTACATAGAAAACTGACACATTTCTAAGGCTATGAACTGGATAAATGGCTAACTACAAGGGCTCCCTAGACATGAGGCATGACAACATTATAGTCATAATGAAATCAATAAAATAACTATGTTTGTCTGGAGATAGAAGATGCATTTGCTAATTTAAAAGCAATAATTTCTATATGCCTTCATGCAGACTAGGCAGTAGTTAGTGAAAGATTTGCCATATAATACTACATTTTTTGCCAACTTGAGCCGTGGGCAATGGTTTGTACTCCCCACATGGTCATATTGATGCTAAACCAGAATAAATACATGCCAATGATTGTATTGTATATGCGGATTCTGTATTTTATTTACGAAGCTCACATGCTAAGTTTTTATGAAATTCACGTGCTTTTATTGCAAAATTTAGCCATTTAGCATCTGTTTGCGTGTTTTGTTCCTCGGTACAAAAGCCAGGTAGATTGGCTGGTGTTCTCCTGCATTGTCCGTGCCCTGCCTCACTTCATACACTTTCACAACACCGGGATATTAAATCCAGTATCTTAGGTTTGTATCCTAAGATACAGCCAGTGGGCTGTGTTTACATTTTTACCAAGTGACATAAGAAACACATTACAGCTAAATTTCCCCTCACTCCTTCAACGTGCCAATGAAGCGGTCTCCTATATATTAGATTTAACTCCAACGTGGTATGTATATTCATTCACATGACAGATTCATATACTACTGATTGGTATCATGAAATAGTAATATTTGAGTCCATGTACCTCATATAGTATTCATTTTATGTGTCAATGGGGAAAAGATAACTATCAATTGATAACGTTTTGTTGTAGCAATATGAAATTAGCGAGCTTCTGATTTTTATTGTATGCATTGCCTACTTATGCATTGCCTTCTGCAGTAGCAGTATTTTTGCAGAAGATGACACACTATGATGTTCATCACTTGAAACATTGCATGGGAAGCTGGTGCATGTAACCTCTTATAGTCTGGAGAATTAATTCAAATGGTTCTGGAGCTGCATGTTTTTTTGTTTTATTTAAGCATGCTTTGAATTAGAATATTTGTACTTGCAGGCCATCCATCTCTTTGCTTAGCACTACAAATTGCTTTTCTTCAAAGCAAAGGTGGCCTGAGGATGTAGCTTGGCATCCAGATGGTGACACAATTTTTGCCGTATATACTGCTGATGGTGGTGACACCCAGGTTTCAATGATGAATCTTAACACATCAGGACAAGTAAGAACTCTGTTTAAACCTTGAAGTAGCACCACGCATTCCATCTATTATCATCCATTACAAGGTTTTGTGGTTATAAAATAACACTGTTACAGTGAACTGGATTGGTTTCATGGGCAGTTCAGATCCATCAAATATCATTTTAGCTAGAAACACTCACATGTGAAGGAGTGTTTTAATACCAGAATTTATCTCTGTGCATTTTGAAT
This sequence comes from Triticum aestivum, assembly GCF_018294505.1. Lineage (NCBI taxonomy): Eukaryota > Viridiplantae > Streptophyta > Magnoliopsida > Poales > Poaceae > Triticum > Triticum aestivum. The sequence goes on from NC_057807.1 coordinate 702,152,236, forward strand.
CAGAATATTTTGTTATTTTAAATTAAATCAGGTTAGATAGGAATTGGTAGGTGCCCTTTTAAGTTATTCCTGTTTTCATATCCACCAAATACCCTGAATTTCTACTTCTCCTTTGTGCAATAATAATTGCTGCTGACACAGCAGTACATCGAATTTATAACCATTGCTCTCAAAATTAGGTACAGCAATACATCGAATACATCGAATTTATGACCATTGCAATAATAAATAGTTCCGTTAGTGTGATTATGCGGCTATGTTTATTTTACTCTGCCATTTATATGTGGATGCATCAGTGACCCAATGTGATCTGTAGTTATGTCATGTACTGTAAAAGCTTTCAAGAACCCATGCGGTCATTTGTACCACGCAATTATGCTTTTATGTTGTTTCTTTTGGATAACAGATGAGTTACTTTCAACATTACTAAAATGTTCTTTCATGATCTTTCCCGTGAAACAGAAGAAAGTTACTTTCCTGCAAGCGAAGCCTCATACCAAGGGAATCATAAACAACATAAATTTCATGCCCTGGTCTGATACATGCTTTATGACTGGTGGAAGTGACCATGCCGTCGTGCTCTGGCAAGAGAAAGACGATTCATGGAACCACAAGAAAGTGCACAGGGATCTGCATTCTTCTGCTGTCATGGGTGTTGCCGGTTTGCAACAGAGAAAAACAATAATATCAGTCGGAATGGACAAGAGGATAATATCATATGATGTCTCAGCTGAAAGGGCAGAGTACAAGAACCTGATTGATAGCAAATGCTTGAGCGTGTTACTAAATCCAAGTGATTTCAACCTATACATGGTACAAACAGGGTAAGTGGGCTTCTAATGCTGCTTCTGATTATCGGGTTCCATTTTGCACCTAAACCTCACTCATTGCTTTAAAATACTTTGTATGTTTGCGTAGAAAAACAGATGTCCTTGTATGTTTCTCATTTGCAGTCCTGGGTGCAATCTGTTCCCTCTGTGCCTTTTGGGTGTCGGTGCTGCAAGCTAAACCTTTTTATGTTTCTAATAACAGGTCGCCAGGGAGGCAGCTTCGCTTGTTTGACATCAGGCTGAGGCAGACGGAGGTTCACGCGATCGGTTGGAAGCAAACGAGCAGCGAGTCCCAGTCAGCCCTGATAAACCAGTCGTGGTCTCCGGACGGCTGGTACTTATCATCTGGGTCAGCAGACCCTGTGATCCATATCTTCGACATAAGGTACCAAGGCCAGAAGCCCTGCCAGTCGGTGCAGGCGCACCAGAAGCGGGTCTTCAAGGCCGTCTGGCACCAGACCTTCCCAGTTTTGACCTCCATCTCGTCGGACCTCAACGTCGCGATCCACAAATACTGATGGAGACAGCCAACATGTGGATCAATCGCCATTTTTACTGCGAGCTCGCGAAACACGGCGCATCAGGTTCCAGGAAGCTTCTTAGTTCACACATGGGATGCAATGCATCAACGGGGAGTTCCAGAGGAGGCATCTGCACTTTCTCAGCTACATTCAGATTGATGCATCTAGAGGCAGGCCGCACTAGTCGAGTGTTTTGCAACTTCTCCCTGTGGAGAAGTACACGAGAAATCTCACGTATGTCGAAAACTGTTCCGGAATGGTTTTCTTTCCTCTGCTTAGCATTTTCTTTTTGTTGGCAATGTAAGTCTTGGCTCAGTTGGTACATTTGAAAGTAGAAAAGCATCTGGAGACCTAGTGTCAAAGTGGCAAGTCTCAGTTGAGTTGAAAGGAACCTCCACCACCTGCTCTTGAGTCCAAAACCTTGTGTGGTCTGAATCTCAAACCCTCAGTGGTCACTTAGAGTTGTCCAGTGGAACTTGACAGGTGGCATATTGCATAATTCAGTTTTTTTTTGAAAGCATATTGCACAATCCAGTTGGTTGCTCCAGCCGACAAGCGGACACGTCACGTCGGCCGTCTCTTCCGTCTTGCATTTTTTGCTTAGCCAAGTTTATTTATTTATTGATGTGTTCAAATTGCGAAATATTAATTCCTCTTCAAAAAAAAAGTTGCTAAATGATTTGCAGGCAAACTATTCGGATCCGTTAATTTGTGATTCCGCAGAAATTGCGGGAATGTCTTGAAGACTAGAATGTTCCTCTGAAGATGAATAATATCGTTGTCGGCGTGGTGCAAAAACCGTGTAGAAATGGATCTTGTGGCGATAGCAACGGTTTCTAGGAGAGGCAATTGCATCCGCACATTTGTTATCGGCATCCATCCAACCCTGTCTGTGGATCCTTCTCTGTAGCGGGGCCTTTGCAGAGGCATTGCATGGGGTGCAAGCATGGCACCGTGGTGTGGGTCTTGCCCCCACCACCATGATGAACAAAGTTGTTGCTAAAGGTACCATGCACGGATGCACCACACAGCAAGCAACCAAAATTCTAGGGGCTTCTACAACATGGCATCAAAATTCAAAACTTCATTTAAACTGAAATTAGTACTCCCTCCGTTCCTAAATATAAGTCTTTGAAGACTTTCCACTATAAACCACATACGGAGTAAAATGAATGAACCACACTTTAAAATGCATCTATATACATCCGTATGTGGTTCATAGTAAAATATCTACAAAGACTTGTATTTACGAACGGAGGGAGTACAAAAGATGACTATATTCCGTGTAAGATTGGAAAAGATGACTATATTCCGTGTAAAATGGAATGTTTTTCTTCTGAATGCAGCTCAATCTTATTGGTGTAGCTTAACATAAATCTACCTCCTCGATCGGCTTATAAGACCGAGCCCATGTGTATTTTCTAGGAGTGACTAGGGCTTAGTCGACTTGAAAATTTCATATTCATCGTACCAAAAACTCCTTATCCATTTTATATTGTCTTTTTCTTTATGAAATACCCAGATATACTATCAAAGTTCAACGAAAGTACAAAGTACCTCAAACATAATAAAAACTGCGCCGAGGTCTCTGGACCACCGAGTGACCACTACTACCACTAAAACAAGCCGCAGACTATACCGGAGCCAGCTGAACTTGTCGATGACAACCGGGAAGCAGTGGCGAATCAACTGGGTAGGCGTTAATAGGCTTGAGCCTGCCCTCCAGCAATGCAAAAAAGAAATTAGTAGTGAATAGTATACGTTCCCACTAGTATTATGGCAATCCTAACCTTCTTCTTTTTTGCCGGTAAATTCTAACCTTCTTTCAACAAAAGAATTGAGAGTTAATGGCTTTCCTTTTTCACACCGTTAACTTTGAGTCTGTCCTTGATTTTCATTCAAGATTCTCCACTGCCGGGAAATCTTCATGCACGTACCCCTAAAAGCCAGTGCTATGGAGAGGTAGTCGCTGCCATTAAATCCTTGAATCATTATGTAGTGCTTAAATCAGCTCTCACCGCCGCGCACACATGGCGAGACACCCTAACCCAGCTGCCGGAGTGGCGGGTAGATCCAGGATGTGGCCGATGGAGCTATGAGGGGAGCAGAACTTTGCCTTAGCCGCCTTAGCTCAAGGGAAAGGAAAAATCCCATTTTGCGTTGTCTTGTCTGCCATAATTTTTAAATACCTTCTTTATAAACTTTTATAAGACGTTTTTAGGCCATTAGGTTTTTTTTTTTGAGTCGCTTGAGAAACAAGAAAGCCAATCGTTTTCTCCTAGGCAATATGAAAGCCCGGTTTGGTTTATGCGGCAAATATGAAAGCATGATTTTCTTTATGATCTCGTAGAATGCATAGAAACAACTTATTTCATGTGGTAAATGAACATTCTTACCTTTGGGGTCTCACACCTGGCACCTTCCAGAAAGATCTACTGTTGTTGTAAACCAAAGTGATGTGTCCAAACATTAGTCGGCCAAGCGTTGCTATATAACCCGCCGGGAGAAAAAATACGCCGGGAAAAGGAGACCGGCCGGTTGGGTTTGGTTGGTTGGTCGCACTCGCACTCCCTCCTCTCCATCCATCGCCACCACCACCTTATCATCTTCCCCATCATCGTCATCCTCAGTTCCTCACAACACCCACTCAACGCCGGCGTCGTCTTCACTGCCGTCGCCGCTCGACATGGCCACCACTCAAGGTCAGGAGCCACGCGTTTCGCTGCTTCGTTGTTCTTGCGTGGTTACTCGGTCGGTTTCTTGTTTGTGGCGGGAAGAATTGGATTAGAGAGATGATGGGGAAATTAAGCTTTGCTTGTGGATTGTTTGGGCAGAGGCGGAGAAGACGAGCGTCGTCGAGGCCGTGGAGGAGGCTTCCCCGGCGGCGGCTGCGGCGCCGGCGGAGGAGAAGACGAGCGTCAAGGCCGTGCAGGAGCCTTCCCCGGCGGCTGCGGCGCCGGCGGAGGAGAAGACAAGCGTTAAGGCCGAGGAGGAGCCTTCCCCGGCGGCTGCGGCAGCGGAGGGGCAGCGGCGGCCGCCTGCGGCTACGGCGGCGCGCAGGGCGGGTGCTCCGGCCAGCCCATTCGACTTCTCCACCATGATGAACTTGCTCAACGTAATCAAGCTCTCACTGAAGCATTTTACAGTTTCTGCAGAATTATCAATGCTCCGTTTTGCTCTGTTCATTTCAAGCATGAGAGTTCTTGGAAGATTTATGTTTACAAGTTTGAATCAATATTTTAAATAGCGCGCTACAAAATATAGCGAGGCCCTTCTCTAAACGCTACACGAGTTATAGCGTGCTAATAGCGTGCTATATTTCAAAATAGCGTTTGCAAAAAAAATCAAATATATCTAAAAATAAAGTATTTAAGCAACTAAATTTTTCATAGGAGCAAGCAATATATGCATCTGATAAAAGGAGTAAGAAAGCTAGTGGGAGAATCTGATAAAAGGAGTGAGAAAGCTAGTGATCGTGGGTTGATTTTGGCCTGCTGGGCCAGCTGGGTTGTGCTTATTTCAGTTTTGCATGGTCTGCGCGTTATAACGTTACAACGTTACAACGTTATAGCGTGTGTAGCGCGCTAATTACGCGTTTAGCGCCATAGCGTCCGATTTTGCCAAAACGTAACGTCTCCCTTCCAAATATGCTATAACCGCATTATAACGGCGAAATAGCGTGCTATTTAAAATATTGGTTTGAATCGGTTGCTAATTTGCTTCGATTTCACTGAAGAAATTTGGGATCATTTTAACAAATTTGAATCCTGAATTTTGTGGCGTGGCGTGCACTGCAGGACCCGAGCATCAAGGAGATGGCGGAGCAGATCGCCAAGGACCCGTCCTTCAGCGAGATGGCGGAGCAGCTGCAGAAGACGGTGGCGCCGGCGCCGGCGCGCTCGCCGCAGGAGGTGGCGGCCGCGCTGGACCCGCAGAAGTACGTGTCGACGATGCAGCAGCTGATGCAGAACCCGCAGTTCGTGGCCATGGCGGAGCGGCTGGGCAGCGCGCTGATGCAGGACCCGGCCATGTCCTCCGTCCTGGGCGGCCTCACCAACCCCGCCCACAAGGAGCAGCTCCAGGCCCGCGTCGCCCGCATGAAGGACGACCCCTCCCTCAAGCCCATCCTCGACGAGATCGAGTCCGGCGGCCCCGCCGCCATGATGAAGTAACCGCCTCCTTCTCTCCGGCATCAATGGCGATGCGGTCGATCAATCTTGATATCGCTTGGTATTCTGTCAGGTACTGGAACGACCCGGAGGCGCTGCAGAAGTTCGGCCGCGCGATGGGCGTGGGCCCGTCGGGCGCCGCCGCCGGAGCTGAAGCCGAGGCAGAGGAGGAGGAAGAGGTTGCTGCCGGCGAGGAAGGGGAGTACGAGGAGGAGTCTATCATCCACCAGACGGCGAGCGTGGGCGACGTGGAGGGGCTGAAGAAGGCGCTGGCGGAGGGCGTGGACAAGGACGAGGAGGACTCGGAGGGGCGGCGGGGGCTGCACTTCGCGTGCGGCTACGGCGAGCTCGGGTGCGCGCAGGCGCTGCTGGAGGCCGGCGCCGCCGCGGACGCCGTGGACAAGAACAAGAACACCGCGCTCCACTACGCCGCCGGCTACGGCCGCCAGGAGTGCGTCGCGCTGCTCGTCGACCACGGCGCCTCCGTGTGAGTACTGCGTAGCCATCGCATCCCATCTCATCTCCCGCGCCGCCGCCATGCATGATCGCATCACCTGCTTGCTCGCTGACATAGTAATCTAAGTACATACTGACGACGGAGCTCGATCATGGCGGAATGAAAATGCAGGACGCTGCAGAACCTGGACGGGAAGACGGCCATCGACGTGGCGAGGCTCAACAGCCAGGAGGAGGTGCTCAAGCTGCTGGAGAAGCACGCCTACGTCTAGACGCCGTCGCCGTCGCCATGCCATCAGTCGATCTCGCAGTTTGCTTAAATTTATTATTATTGTTTCAGATTATGCTTATAAATTATTATCTTTTCCATGGAAGAAAGAAAAAAGGGTTTCTCTTCGGCTGTAATTCATATTTCATCGATCTGTATGTATCTATTGAGTGTGTCTGGGTAGAATTTATCTGGTTTCTGGATTATTTATTATCGATTTTGCATTTTGCTGGTCGTTTCAAAGTTTTGCTTCGTGAATAAAGAAATAAAATTTATGTTCCATAGTTTATCTTGGGCTGCCACCTCGCGTCAAACTAAAGTTGCCATGAAAAACGTTCGTGTTGCCATGCTTAAAATCCGAATGTTCGGTATTTACCATCTTCGTGGTTTATTTCGTAAGAGTATTTCTGTGCTTGCATCTTACCTTTTGTATCTCTAACATTTTTTAACTGATTTAGCAATCATGGTGCCTGTGAAACCACTATATGTTGTGTCATCTAATACCATCCAGATGGTTTATGTGGCGAAGTCTATACGATTGCGGCAAGCCTTGTATCTTTGGACCGCGGTTACTTTATTAATAATAATGTAAAGCGAGATGAAAGTCTATTTCAGAAAAAATCATTACGATTATAGACAAGATTTTTTAAAGTTTAGTAACAAAATCTAAACTATGGTAGTATTCGAGTACACGTCCTTATATAGGACATAAACCGGCTATGAGATGCAACTTACACTTATAGCTATCTACTTTGAGAATCTTTGGACCAAGAAGCCTCAATTCAAGCTTGTGGTGCAAAAAGCTTGGAATGAAGCTTCCACCCACTCCGGTCCTTCTGGGCTTCTTTTTCACAAGCTCAAGAGACTAGCCAGCGGCATCGCGCTTGGAGCAAAACCATCTTCTCCAACATCATGGTTTAGGTGCACATGGCTCTCGAGGCCATCCTTCGCCTTGATGCGGCCCAAGAAAATAGAGTGTTTTTTTGTTGATAAGTGGGATCTCAAGAAAAGACTCAAAAGAAGAGTGCTTGGTTTAACCACTTTCAAGAGTGCTTGCAAGGGGCAATGCTCCAGAATTACCAATCTGAACGAGGGATATGTAAATATTTTGACTTCTGAATCAACCATAGAAGAAGAAGAACAGAAAAATATCCACCGCCTCAAGCATGGCCCTGGGTGGGTTACTATACATGAGCACAAGGAGGTTGTCGTCCAAAAGCATTTGTCACCATCATGAAAAAAGGGGTGCCTAGGCAAAAGGGATTGCTTTCTCCGAGGAGGAAGCAAAGTCTGATGTTTTTGACCTTTCGGGAGAGAAGGCGTCGAACCCTGATGGGTTCATTAATGCTTTCTTTAAGACGTGCGAGGATATTGTCAAGCTGCTTCTCAAACTTGCATGTGGACAATTTTCATTGGTTCAGGTCCATCAATCCCGCTCTCATCCCAAAGAAAGATGGTGCTCAAGATATCTCAAACTACAGACCAATAAGCCTCATTTATGCCATTGCTAAAATCATTGCCAAGATGTTTGGCCTCTCGCCTCGCCCCCCACATGAATAACCTCATCTCCTCAGCTCAGAGTGCATTCATCAAGAAAAGAAGTATACATTTTTGACTTTTTACATGTTAGGAACCTCGCCAAGTGGCTGCATTGCAACAAAACACCAACCTTGGTCTTCAAGCTTGAACCTCGCTCAGATGCTACAAGTGACGACGTGCGATGCTGCAATCGGCGACGCGAGGTGATAGAACCAGGGTCCACCGATGCTGCAACTAGGCCACGCCGACACCTGATGCTACAAACCGGTGAGACGACAAGATGCAACAGCCAAGCGACATGCCACAAGCTGGCCGGTGGCTTCTGCGAGTGTGATGAGCCAAGGAACGTGATGCACCAACACGGCCGGGCGAGGGCACACAAGCACAACGCAGGGAGGGCTTTGCGACGAGAGGCACATGAGAGGAGGAAGAACTAGTGGAAGAGGGAGTGACGCTGATCCAACGGCTGCGCGCGAGACCATCTAACGACCCACGAGGGAACCGATCCGACGCTCCTGCCGGTCGACCGGCGCTGAGCGTTAGCCATTTTTCTAAACGTGCATAAAATTCCAGTGTCATCTGCAAAACAAACCGTCGCCATTTGTCCGTGCCATCGACCCGCTCCACCACATCCTCGGCAAGGCCACGACACAAGGGAAGCTGCACCTAATTGTAGCTCACTCTATGGCCCGGGAAGCGTGTCGCTCTTGCTGGTTGTGTTGTTTTGGTCGAAGCGGTCCTCACTACAATCCCCATCAATCACATGACGCTGCTTGAGTTTCATGTCGAGATCTGGGAATATATTGACAAGCTCTGTTGTGCGTACCTTTGGGCTGGTTGTGACAAGGTGTCAGGAGGCAAATGCAAAATGAATTGGGAGCAAGTGTGTAATCCTAAACTTCTCGGTGGCCTCGGTATCCTCAATCTTGAGAAGTTTGCTTCCCCCCTTATGCCGCAATGGCTTTGGTTTGCTTCGACCGAGCCAACAAAGCCATGGATTGGGCTTGGATCACCCTGCAACGAGCAGGACAAGGATCTTTTTGTTGGTGCCACGCCCTTCTCCATTGGCAATGGCGTGACCGTCTTTTTATAAGAGTTCTCTTGGCTCCATGGTTTGCGACCCAAAGACTCACCCTCAAGATTTTTGATTGTTCCAAAAAGAAGAATTCCTTGGTTCAAAAGGCGTCAGCTAGTTCAATATGTGTGTTGGCCATGCCGACACCGATGCTACAACTGACGATGTACGATGCTTCAGTCAGCGACACGAGGTGATAGAACCAGGATCCATCAATGCTGCAATCGGACCATGCCGACACGTGATGCTACAACCGGTGAGACGACAAGATGCAACAGCCAAGCGACATGCTGCAAGCTGGCCAGCGGCTACTGCGAGTGTGGTGACCCAAGGAACGTGCTGCACCAACACGGCCGAACGAGGGCACACAAGCGCAGCATGGGAAGGGCTTTGCGACGAGAGGCACATGAGAGGAGGAGAAGAGTGGAAGAGGGAGTGATGCTGATCCAACGGCTGCGTGCGAGACCATCTAACGGCCCACGAGGGAACCGATCCGACGCTCCTGCCGGTCGACCGTGCGCTGAGCGTTGGCCATTTTTCTAAACGTGCATAAAATTCCGGTGTCATCTGCAAAACAAACCGTCGCCATTAGAGCTTGGCCTTACAGCATGATCCTTGGTCGCGTCTTCCAGCCGCTTCGCCGGCGGCGCCGGCCGCTGCTCCCCCAGACCACATTCCTCCGCCGCCACGGCGCCCTGGCAAACCACCCCAGCGCGTACGCAGCCCTTCCCGCCCACCGCGGCCGCCGCTCTGCCCGCGCGGTGTTCGACGGAACGCCGCACGAGGACGCCGTCGCCTACGCCAACCTGGTCGACCTCCACCTGAGCTGCGGCGACCTCCCGCGCGCGGAGGCGCTCTTCCGCGCGGCGCCCGCGGCCCCCGTCTGGACACCGTGATGCTCGACGGGTACTTCAAGGCCGGCCGCGTCGACCACGCCCGCACGCTGTTCGACGGAATGGCGGTGAAGACCATCTCCGCGTGGACCCGCGTGGTATCTGGGTACTGCCGCGCCGGGCGCGTCGAAGAGGCGCGCGCTGTGTTCGACGCGATGCCGGCCCGCGACGTCGTCTCGTGGACGGCCATGTTGCAGGGGTACGCGCGCAGCGGGATGATGAGGGAGGCGCGCGGGCTGTTCGACGCCATGCCGGCCAGCGACTTCTTCTCTTGGACGGTGATGTTACAGGGGTACGTGCGCAGCGGGATGCTGATGGAGGCGAGGGAAGTGTTCGACCAGATGCCGGAGAGGAACGTGGTCACCTGGACGGTCATGGTGAAGGCCTATGCCGACCACGGCCACCTCCAGGAGGCCATGGAGCTGTTCGACAGGATGCCTCAGAGGAACCTGTATTCCTGGAACATAATGATCTCTTGTTCCCTCCGTGCTGGGAAAGTGGACGAGGCGGTTCGGCTGTTCGAGAGGATGCCAGATAGGAATGCTGTTTCTTGGACCACGATGGTCACAGGCTTAGCGCAGAACGGCCGTGTTTTGATGGCACGAGAGTTCTTTGACAGAATGCCGGAAAACAGGGACGCCGCGGCATGGAATGCGATGATTACTGCTTATGCCAACAATGGCCAGATGAACAAGGCTCGGAGATTGTTCGATTCTATGCCCGCAAAGGACCTGGTGAGCTGGAGTGCTATAATCCATGGCTATGCCAAAAACAAGCACAAGGGCGAAGTCATGGGTTTATTTCGTCTCATGCTCCGGTCAGCAGTATCCCCTGACAGATTTACATTGATCAGTGTCTTGGTTACATCCGAGAGCACAGTTGAAGTTGGGCAAATCCATGGCTTGGCTACCACACGAGGTCTCCTGTCAGACACCTCCTTAGGAAATGCTCTGCTCACCATGTATTCAAGGAGCGGTGACCTGCACTCTGCCTGGCAAGTTTTCAAAATGTTACAAGAGAAGGATCCCATCACATGGACATTGATGATGCGGGCCTTCGCCAACCATGGCCGTGCCTCCTACGCGCTGCAGGCCTTTGCTCAGATGTTGCAACATGGATACAAGCCCAGCTCGACCACCTTTATCGCCGGTCTCGTCGACGAAGGCCATGCCTTCAGGGTGCATTGCCGCCTAAGCGTCCAAGTTGGGAACAGTGGTGGGGGAAGCTCTTCCAAAGTCTGACGGTCCCTCTGGTTCAGGTTCCGGAGGCTACTACATGGTAGGTGCGTATAAGGCCATGAAGGGGAGCCAGTTGTGGAGGACACCTGGGGTTAGCCAGATAATGTTGGATGCAAAGGACCCGCACTCTCTTCTCAAGGATAAGATGCATCCACAGTGGGAAGCGATATACGAGATGCTCGACAACACGCCTGTCCCCTAGATGATGAAGTAGGATTGTAACAGTTTGAGCTGGTCGATGCAGTTGCAAACTTGCATCAACTGATTGATCTCTTTGATTTTTTAGGGTAATCGATCTCTTTGATGAAACAAGCCTATTTCATCCCACACACAATGCTTTGACACACAGTACAGAATACTCCCTCCGTTCCTAAATATAAGTCGTTGGGGGAGTGTAAACTGACTCCCCCAACGACGACTTATATTTAGGAACAGAGGACAAGAGTTTCTTTAGCTACTGAACTCCTGAACCTCAAGAAATCTGAGACTGTCTTCCAGAAAGTGTTACTGCTGTATGTAATTTCACTACTATTTGTGATGTGGTGTTCACAGCAAAAGGAAGAGTAAGAAGAAAATAGTGAAAGATGGTCCATTGGCAGTAGACGAAGTTGTTGCTGCTTCTCACTGTGCACCACCACCAAAGGCTACCTACCCACCACAAGTGTGGCAACATTACAAGCCATCCCAGGGCCTGTGACTAAAGGTAATAAACCGCCATCTTTTTACTCCATTGATTGAATCTTATTTTTAATCTTCCTAAGGAATCCAAGTGTTTATATTTGCAGGCAACTAGCTTTGGCAATTCAAGAAGGGGGAAGTATCCGGTGAAAACTAAAATTCAGCGCAAATCTGGAAGCTTCCACCGTGGCCGCCCATTAGATCGATATACTGGATGGCAGGGATCAAAAGTGGAATTACCAACAAGCCACTTAAACACTGTTGTACACATGCCCCCCTTATCTTAGCATCGGCGACTCGGCGCCCGCAGCATGCAGCTGCCCCCCGACGTGACGGCGACTCGGTGGCCACGACGCGGCGGAGGTTCAGCGGCCGTAGTGCTGCCCTCATGCTACGGTGACGACTCGCCGGCCGCAACTATAGTCTGAATTTCCAAGCTCCATCTGAATGTTGCAACTTTTTCTGCTGGTGAAGCTTCAGGCAGGCAATCGAAGCTTGATTCTGTAGTCTCATTTCTCATGCAAGTAGCCTGTAATCTTGACTCGACTGTGTGATTCAGTTGCATAAATCTGATGGTCATGTTTGCCGATTCATTTGCATACATTTGCTGAGCTGATTTTATTTTACATCCTTGATTGGACAAAAAAACATCTGTAACTTATATAAGACGTTTTACGTCACTAATCTTTTTCTTTTCCTTTGAAGTCACAGCCTTGTACTTGAAAGGCAAGCTCTGTTGTACGGAATCCAGGCAAAGCTTTGTACTGAATATGCAATTCTGAAAATTGCTACACCGTGACATTGCTCTTGGTGAGTTCACACGGCCAGTGTTCTGACACCCTCGCTAGGTTCTAGAGCCGCATTAAGTGCAGTAATTTTTTTCTTTTAATTTTGTTGTTGAATTTTCTCTCTGAATATTTGGTTTCATCCAGGAAAACTTGCGAATGAGAAGCTTAATTTTGACTTAAGCATTTTGACCCGTGCAAAAAAGAAAGAAAGAAGTCGAACCTCAAATGTTACATTTCAGTTTGTTTTTTCACCGACGAAGCAGTGTTATCCCGTATGGCAAGAAAATTGTCAAGCACACTTGCTACACTAATATGAACATCTACAAAACAAAAATCAGAATTTTTTAAATTTATTTACTATTTATTTTGATTTTGCTCTGTTGCACAAACATGTTGAATTCTGACTTCTGAGTACAGGGCAAAAGTGCAGAGATACTGCAGAAAATCGAGCTGTTGCCACTCTCACTTCCTTTTCTCCCGTCAGACGGCGGAGCCGGGCATGTCCCGCGCCTTTCTTCGCCGGCTCCGGCGCCGGCGGCTGCTCCTCCGTCCCTCGCTCCACACCGTCTTTCTCCGCCTCCACGGCGCCCTGGCAAGTCGTGCCGACCAGTATCCAGTAGCCCCAGCCCCCCGCACTGCCGATGACCAGGCACGCGCGGTGCTCGACGAACGGCCGCACCGGGACGCCGTCGCCTACGCCGCCACTGTCGACCTCCACCTGAGGTCCCGCGACCTCCCCCGTGCGGAGGCGCTCTTCCGCGCGGCGCCCGCGTCCGCCCGCGGCCCCCATCTGGATGCAGTGATGCTGGACGGGCACCTCAAGGCCGGCCGCGTCGACCGCGCCCGCAGCCTGTTCGACGGAATGGCGGTCAAGAGCGTGGCGGCGTGGACCTGCCTGGTCTCCGGGTACTGCCGCGCGGGGCGCGTCGAAGAGGCGCGCGCGCTGTTCGACGCGATGCCGGCCCGCAACGTCGTCTCCTGGACGGCGATGGTGCAGGGGTACGCGCGCAGCGGCATGCTGAGGGAGGCGAGGGAGCTGTTCGACCAGATGCCGGAGAGGAACGTGGTCACCTGGACGGTCATGGTGAAGGCCTACGCCGACCACGGCCACCTCCAGGAGGCCGCGGAGCTGTTCGACAGGATGCCCCAGAGGAACTCGTATTCTTGGAGCGCCATGATCTCCGGTTTCCTCCGTGCTGGGAAAGTGGACGAGGCGGTTCGGCTGTTCGAGAGGATGCCGGATAGGAACGTGGTTTCCTGGACCACGATGGTCACTGGCTTGGCGCAGAACGGTCGTGTTTCGATGGCGAGAGAGTTCTTCGACAGAATGCCGAGAAACAAGGACATTGCGGCGTGGAATGCGATGGTCACTGCTTATGCCAATGATGGCCAGATGAACGAGGCTCAGAGACTGTTTGATTCGATGCCCGCAAAGAACCTGGTGAGCTGGAATGCCCTGATCCATGGCTATGCCAAGGACGAGCGTAAGGATGAAATCATTGGTTTATTTCTTCTCATGCTCCGGTCAGCGGTATCTCCTGACATCACCACATTGATCAGTGTCTTGGTTACATCCAACAGCACATCTGAAGTTGGGCAAATCCATGGCCTCGCTACCACACGAGGTCTCCTGTCAGACACCTCCTTAGGAAACGCTCTGCTCACCATGTACTCAAGGAGTGGCGACCTGCGCTCTGCCTGGCAAGCTTTCAAGATGCTACAAGAGAAAGATGCCATCACATGGACATCGATGATGCAAGCCTTCGCAAACCATGGCCATGCCTCGTACGCGCTGCAGGCCTTTGGTCAGATGCTGCAGCATGGATATAAGCCCAGCTCGACCACGTTCACCGCTGTGCTGTCAGCCTGCAGCCATGCCGGTCTTGTCGACAAAGGCTGGGCAATCTTCGCATCAATTCGCCGAGCCTATGGGCTTGAGCCGACTATCGAGCACCACACCTGCCTCGTTGACATCCTCGGCCGTGCAGGGCATGTGAGGGAAGCAATGGAGGTCATCGCTGCCATGCCATTGGATATGCATGACGACGCTGTCGCGAGGACGCTGCTGGGAGCCTGCATGATGCATAATAAGGTAGATGCAGCCAGGGAAGTGGGGGAGGCTCTTGCCAAGTCTGACGGCTCCTTTGGTTCAGATTCAGAGGGCTACTACAAGGTTCTGGCCAATGTGTTTGCGTCAGGTGGGATGTGGGAGGAGATGGCAGGTGTGTGGAAGGCTATGAAGGGGAGCAAGGTGAGGAAGATGCCTGGGGTTAGCCTGATCGTGGTGGATGCGAGGTCCCACTCGTTTTTCTCCAGGGATCAGGGGCATCCGCAGTGTGCAGAGATATATGAGATGCTGGACGACACGCTTGTCCCCCAGATGATGAATAAGGATCGACCGACTGAAACAGTGTGAGCTGACCCGGTGCAGTTGCAAACTTGCACCTGCTGATCGATTTCTTTGAATTTTTTCCAGGGTAATTGATCTCTTTGATGTACAGACTCATTTCATCCCACTCACAATGCTTTGACACACAGTACAGAAATAAGAGATGCTGGACGACATGCTTGTCCCTCAGGTGAAGGTGAATTTGATAAAACACCACATTCTACTTTCCTGACAGAAAAGAAGAATGCCAACCTAGAGCCTTGTGTTGACGAGTTTCTTTGGCTACTGAACTCCTGAACCTCAAGAAATCTGGAGCTGTCTTTTAGAATTTATTGATTGACATATATGTACACCCATCAGATTCCGCTTCTTGTCTGGGATTTTGGTGGGAGGCATGTTTGGTGCTGTCGGTTTTGGTGTGGGTGCTGGAGATCTCACTGGGATTTGTTGGCAATCAATGTATTCAGAGATAAAGCATGAGAAGGTCTCAAAAGATGGCATTCGGGCCTTGTTTTTCCAGATACTGCTCCTATACTTCTATGTAAATTTGCTGATGTTGTATTTGTGATCTGATATTCACAGGGAGAAAAGGGAAGAGCAAAAGGCCAAGAGGATGTTGCTCTTGGGGATGAATGTTGCTGTGCTGTTGTTACATAAGCTGAAGGGATCTTTGAAAGATGGTCCATTGGTAATAGACGAACCTGCATGTGTACACCAACAACACTGAAAGCCAGCCCAGGGCCTGTGACTAGAAGGTATATTTATTTATTTTTACCTTTTTGTCTCTACTAAATTTTACTTTTAATCTTCCTTAGAAATACAAGTGTTTATATATGCAGGCAACTAGCTGCAGCATCTCAGAGCCAGGCAGCTATTTGTGCACAAAGAAATGTAAAAAAAGTGGCGAAAAAGATGGCCCCGAAGAAGATGTTGCTGCTGGGCTGAACTGTTGCTGTGCTGTTGTTACGTAATCTGCGAAGCACAGAACCAGGTGAGTGTTTATGTAACTAGTCACTCACATTATGCTTTAGTTAAATGTGGATCTGGATTGCTGAACTATATGATGATTATTATGTGCTGTTTGCTGTCACAGAGAACCAGTAGTCATCATGTGTGTTGTAGCGATGCTTTTGCTGCAATTTCCTGTCGAATCCGTGCCGATTTGGTGCCCCAAAATGAGGCAAGGTCATGCCAATTTCTTGCTGCCAAAATAGCATTGCATTGCTCATGAGAATCACCAGTAGCCATTAAGGTGATAATAACATCAGGGTGGTAAAAAACATGTATAGTACGAATATTCAGCACGAGCCGATGAACATCTTGCAAATTATTGACCCCCTTTGCTTGCTGCTGCCATAGCTACTCCCTCTGTAAACTAATATAAGAGCATTTAGATCATTAAAGTAGTAATCTAAACACTCTTATATTAGTTTACGGAGGGAGTACTTCTTATCCTCCTCATCGTCGTCGGTGACCTCCTCTTCGTCCTCGGCGTAGCCCCTGGCCACGTACTGGTCGATGAGCGCCCGCTCGTACGCCACCAGCTTGTCGGCTCGATCCATGGCTGTGGCCGCCATCGCCTCCATCATCTCCTTTTTCCTCCTCAGGATCTCTCCCCCCTCCGACGCCTCCCTCTCGAGGAGAGCGCGGTCGCCTGCTCCCGCCTGCTGCTGCGGCGGCGACGGCCCCCCATCGAGCGCGCGAGCCCTAACCGGAGGCGAGCAAGACCCGGCGATCAGGTGCGCTTTGGCATCGACCGACGGGACGGAAGCAACGTGACGGTTCGCCAAAACAACACCCGTCGCCGTCTTGTTTTTGAATAAAAAACACTTCTTTCGCTCCCGTCTCCCGATTCGATTCCCCCACAAGAGCCGCCGCAATCTTATCGTCTTCCCCGTCGCCTCCCTCCAAAGCTTTGACTTCTTTCTCCGCTTCCGCTTGGACTCATCTGACGACTGCTCTGCTCCCGATCCCATGGCGGCGGCGGCGCCGGCGGGCGAGCCGGAGGTGATCCGGGACAAGGCGGCGATGCGGGCGTGGTCGCGGCGCCAACGCGCCGAGGGCAAGACGGTGGTGCTCGTGCCCACCATGGGCTTCCTCCACGAGGGCCACCTCTCGCTCGTCTCCGCCGCGGCGGCCGTGCCCGGCCCCGTCGCCGTCGTCGTCTCCATCTACGTCAACCCCAGCCAGTTCGCCCCCACCGAGGACCTCGCCACCTACCCCTCCGACCTCGCCGGGGACCTCCGCAAGCTCGCCTCCACCGGCGCCGTCCACGCCGTCTTCAACCCCCCGGACCTCTACCACCGCGGCGCCGCTGTCTCTGCCCGCCGCGCCGCCGAGGCTCCCTCCTGCCTGGACGCGGGCGGGGACGGCCACGAGACGTGGATCCGGGTGGAGCGGCTGGAGAAGGGGCTGTGTGGGGCCAGCCGGCCAGTCTTCTTCCGCGGGGTGGCCACCGTCGTCGCCAAGCTGTTCAACGTCGTCGAGCCCGACGTCGCCATGTTCGGGAAGAAGGATTATCAGCAGTGGCGCCTCATCTGCCGAATGGTAAGCAGCCACAGATGTGCAAAATGAATGACAATGTGCAGTCTGAATATGCTTCTTCAGTGCATCTATCTGCTTGATTTACATATCTATCTGGCACATAGTTTTTGGCCCATTCTTTGCTCACGATGTTGAATTGGGGAGCATTTTTTGCTCCATTTCAGTAATCGTTTTAGTCTGTTTCTGTTTCGATGCTTCATGCCTTGAGTTACGTTTTTCAGATGCTAATTCCATCAGCTCAGAGTATTTCAATTGCTTCAGTTACTGAGATAGTGACATATGCTCATGCTGTTTTCAGGTTCGCGACCTTGATTTTGCCGTGGAGATTGTAGGATCAGAAATAGTGCGAGAAGCAGATGGTCTTGCCATGAGCTCTCGCAACGTCCGCCTATCGCCTGAAGAAAGGGAGAAGGTTTGTCTTCTGCACAAACTGACACTGTTCGCACACCTGTATTCTGACTTCTGAATTTTAAATTTCTCACAATGCCTTATCATTTATGATTGCCTTTGTGTTATTATTGTTTTGGGTAATCCACAAAGACAAGACTAAGCAGTTGATACATGTCATGGAACAAACAATTATGATACTCCTATTTATGATAATTATCAATATAATCTGTCTTTGATAATTGTCTTTCTGTAGGCATTATCCATTAGTAGATCACTGGTAAATGCTAGAACTGCTGCGTTGAATAATAGCAACAGTGCTAGCGAACATATAAAGGATCAGATAGTGCAGACGCTGACTGAAGCTGGCGGTCGTGTTGATTATGTTGAGGTAATATTGAAACCTTTTTTTATTCAAGTATCCTTAGTGTTTTTTGTAAAGCAATTTATCTAGTGATTGAGTTCCCAAATAGACACCATCGTAGTGTCAAAAAACGTCTTACATTTTGAGACAGAGGAGTACCTCACTGTGGTTCACTTACTTTCCTGTTGTAATACTAATGCTGGTTGTGTCCTAGAGAACCTTTGAAATCTCTATGATGTTAGCTCTAGTTTGCATTTTGCAGCATCAGAGATCCTAATATCAGCATAATAATTTACACATTTCTTCTGGAACAATGTACCACTGTTTAGATAAACCGTTCGAGTTTTGGTTATTTTAAAAACAAATAATGCCATACTGAGCATCTCAAGTACTCCTAACTTTGTATGGTCCCTTTTTGTTGTAACACTGGTGCTGGTTGTTTCCTGGAGAACCTTTGAAACCAACATGGTATATTTGTATAATTTGTAGCACCAGACAGTCCAATTCAGCATAATTAGCTATTTTATTTCTTAGAACAGCATACTGCTGATTTTAGTAAAAAGAATAAAACTAAGTGTGGCATCTCAGCTTCTCAAGCAAAATGTTTTTACTGATCATAATAAATTACTGATTTGTATTGAATGAATCTGTGATGCCAACGCAGACTGTGGAGCAGGAAAGTTTGGTACCTGTGGAGACGATCGACCGCCCTGTTGTCATTTGTGTCGCCGCATGGTTTGGAAAGGTTAGATTGATCGACAATATCGAAATTCATATACAATCCTGAGGATTTTGCTGTCGCCTTGTATACGTATCTCATGAAGTATCACCAATCTGTATTTCTGTCAAAAATGAGAATGATGTTGTACAATGCAAGTCTGTAACAACTACATACAGAGAACTTGCAAAATCTTCGATAAATGTCTAAATTTATTGTTTCAATAATAGATATGTTGCTATACCAATAACATATTAAATGTTTGGACCAGCAGAAGCGATTCTAGCTTTACAAATGAATGGAATCCATTGTCAGGATACCCAAATCCTTTAGAACAGTATTCAAGTGTTGAAGAGGCAGTGATACTCAAGTGTACCGGTATTTATTGTTTGGATGATAAATGTGTTGTTTAAATTGAAGTCACTAATTCCTGCCATTCCAAAGAACTATTAAATGTTTGGGCCAGCAGAAGGGATTCTAGTTTATAAATGAAATGAACCCATTGGAAGGATACCTAAATCCTTTAGAACAGTTTCATGTCAATCAATGGCAGCCATATTCAAGAATACCTGGTATATATATAAGGGTGCGATCTGCTATATATCCATACAAGAACAAGAAGCATTGGAGCTGCTAGTATATGCTTGAATTCCTGAGCCACCATGTTCAAGTTACTTGCAGTTCTCTCGCTGCTCTTCTTGAGTTTTGCAATGGCATGGGCGCAGCCAGCCAATTTGACTAGCCTGAGCTTCCAGCTTGTCGCCCTTAGTCGTGTACCTGATGGGGACGCGGGCAATGGCTCTTCCTACAACGCCAAGGACCTGCGTCCGTTGGCCTTGCCGCCGTCCGACTATGTGCATGGTTGTTCGTGTCGATCGGCACCGGACAAGGCGGCAGGCGGAAGGTCCTTGCGCTCGACACTGCCGCCAGCACGTCATGGGTGATGTGTTGAGCCGTGTCGTCCACCGCTGCATCAAGTTGGCAGACTCTTCTTGCCCGCCGCGTCACCCACGTTTCGTGGTGTCCGCAGGGATGACCCTGTTTGCGTCCCACCTTACCGCCGCATCCACTCGGCCAACAGGTGCTCCTTTGCCTTCCCTTCCGCCACCGGGTACCTCGCACGCGACACCTTCCACCTGAGTCATAGCGGGCGAAGTGCTGTGAAGTCTATTTCCGGTGTGGCGTTTGGTTGCGCGCACACCACCACTGGGTTCTACAACGAGGACATCCTCGGCGGGGTGCTCTCCCTCAGCACCTCACCACTCTCGTTCCTGACGCAGTTTGGTTCGCGCGCCGACGGGAGGTTCTCCTATTGCCTCCCCGATCCCACCACCTCGCGCAACCCCAGCGGCTTCATCCAATTTGGCATAGAAGTCCCAAGCCTGCCACGGGATGCCCACACGACCGCCCTCACCGCGAGTGCCTCGGGCTACCACCTCAGCCTCATCGGCATCAGCCTAGGGAACAAGCGCCTTGACATCGACAGACATGTCTTCACCAGACACGGCTGCAGCATCAACCCCGCCGAGACCATCACCAAGATCGTGGAGCCAGCGTACCTCGTCGTGGCGAGAGAGCTGGTGGCGCAGATGAATGAGCTAGGATCAAAGCAGGTGAAGGGGCCGCCCGGCGGCCCGCTCGTCTTCAAGATTTCCAGTAGGGTGCGGACGCGGCTCCCCAGCATGGTGTTCCACTTCGCGGATGGCGGTGACATGTGGTTCACGTCGGGGAAGCTGTTTCAGTTTAGTGGCACGACAGCGCGGTTCTCGGTCGAGGGCCATGGGTCCCACCGGACGGTGATTGGCGCCGCGCAGCAGGTGAATGCACGGTTCATCTTCAACGTCGCTGCGGGGAGGCTGACCTTCGCAGAGGAGCTGTGCAGCAGGGAGGCGGCGTAGGTCTGTTCATGTTGTATTCTGGAAAATAATTGCTAATTCACATTCATAAAGTTTTGAGTCAATGAAAACGGCATCTATCGGAAAAAAAAACAGAACTTCCAAGATTGGATGAGAAGGGATGCATCTTCCAAAATGCTCCCCACATCCTGTCTGCAGTGATTTTCAACCATCTTGTGGAAATACGTATGAACAGCTGCCAGTTGAGTTGACCCCCTTTTCCAAGGTAGTGGAGGTGACAGGGCCTGCGTCTTGCATTCTGCCATACAAACAAATATGTGTGTACTTGACTTGAGACCTGGCTAAGTTGCATTCAATGATGAATGCTACCTGTTTCCTTTCAGCGTATAGATCTGAACCTGCATATTATTTGCTCTTGCACTCCTCAAACTATGAAGGCATTAACCCCCCATAAAAATCTCTTCCACTGGAGATCTGTACGTAGTAGCTTTTACTGGAACGATTGTCGACTGAAACCCGAACTGAAATCCATGAAAATATTTTGCTTTCATTGAACCTTGATTGGGATACCGTAACCACTTGCATTAGTTTTGCTACTATCAATATGTACTATGATTTCGTCTGGTGCATAGCCGTCTGATACTGGCGTGCTGTCCTATTTAGGCATGCTTATGTTTTCTTACTTTTGGTTCGTCTTAGTTGATTTAAAATTTGCCTTCCTTATTGAGCAGTTTTAACATGCTCCCTCTTACCCCCTATTTTCACATGAGAGGTAAGAGTATATAATAGATCTGAGCCATTGATCTCCCTAATTAGTGGTCTGATTAACTCTTACCTTCTTACCTCACATGTAAAAAGAGGGGGCATGTTGTGAGAAATCGCATGAAGTGTCTACTTGTTTGGTGATCTTACTGGCTTTTGTAGTTCTTTTGGCATCGGTTTTTACCTGCTTTACTTTGCTGTTTATCTTGCTCAGATTATGTTTCTTGTTAGGTCTGAGGGTGCCGAGGGTTTAGTGTTTGTAGAGGTTCCTGATATGTCTAGAGGCTATCCATATTCATAATCTGTATATGTAATTTACAAGTGACGTATGATGTATGCTGTATATAAATTGTTCACAAGTAACTGCAATTTGAGGGCAAAGCCAAAATTTGTTTTCTCAGAAGAGCATATATTTCTGTGGTGCATGCACGCTTGTATATGATGTGCTATATGCCGAATTTTCTCTTGTTGCTTGCATACAAACGAAATATGATCCTGTTACTTGCATACAAATGAAATGTGATCCTGTTGCCTGCTTATATATGATCTCTTTTGACAACATGATCTGCTACATGTGAACTTTGTAACACCACCACCACCACGCAGTGCAGATTTTGAAACAGCACACCATTGACCTGATACCATTGCTGGTTAGATGACAACTAGCATGTGAGATATGCAAAGTATAGAAATTAAAGCCCCAAGTTGTCAGTTTTTTATGTAGTGTTATTTTGCATGCAAATGAGCTGATCATTGCTGGTTTCAGTGGCACATATCTGAGCTGATCGACCTCTATCGCAACCAGCACAGCTGATGGATGATTGATTGATGATGCCTTTTGTTGTTGAATTGCTCATGTTCCTGGCCTGCTTATGTGTGTTAGAATCCTTTCCTTCACCGTCTCACACTTGGATAGCCCTTCCTGTCATAATTGATAGGGTTTGTGTGCTAAGCAATACATGGCAATTAGGTGCTTCACTTCTTAGTTATAGTAGATGCTCTGTTTCCTGTGAGGCTGAGATGTGCACATATAAGTTTGCAAGTGATGTAAGATGTATGCTGCATATAAGTTTTGCTCAAGTAACTATGCCGTTTCATGTCAAGGCCAAACATTCTTTTCTCAAGAGAGCACAAATTTCCCTGATGCACGCATACTTGTATATGATCTGCAATATGCTGAATTCGCTCCTGTTGCTTGCATACATATGAAATGTGACCCTGTTGCTTGCATATATATATATGATCTCTTTTGACGACGTGATCTGCTACATGTGAACTTTGGAACACCACCACCAGCCCGCCATTCAGTGAAGATATTGAAACAGCACACCGTTAACCTGATACCACTGCTGGTTAGATGACTACTCCCTCTGTCCCAAAATATAAGAACGTTTGTAACATTAGTATAGTGTTAAAATCGTTCTTATATTATGGGACGAGGGAGTAGTAGATAGAAATTAAAGCTCCAAGTTGTCAGTTGTTTATGTAGTGCTATTTTACATGGAAACGACCTCGTCATTGCTGGTTTCATTGCTGACAATCACAACCAGCACAGGCGGTTGATTGATTGATGTTGCTTTTTGTTGCTGAACTGCTCATGTTCCTTGTTGGTTAATGTATCTAGAATCTTTCTCTTCACCATCTCACGCTTTCATAGCCCTTCCTGTCATAATTGATAGGGTTTGTGTGCTAAGCAACACAATGGCAATTATGTCTTCAATTCTCAGGTTATATTGGATGCTCTCTTTCCTGTGAGGCTGAGATGTGCACATAAAACTACACTTAGACCACTATGCTCTACTGCTGGACAATCTCTCCTTAGAGGGCCATTTCGCCTATTGTTGACATTGTCCTTTCAAAAGCATTTTTCTTTTGTGAGGGCCTTTGAGGTGCTGTATAGATGCATCATTTTACCCCCCACTAGTGTCTACTACTTGTAGAGATAACATAATTTATAAGACAGACATGATAGCCATCATATAGTCATTCAGTATGAAATTACAACCTGTAGGTACTGGCTTGGAATATGTGTAATTACAATTTACCGGACAGGGGACATGTTATTGCAGTCCAGTAATGTGGTTAGAAAGATC
The DNA here is from genome assembly GCF_018294505.1 of Triticum aestivum. Taxonomy (NCBI): domain Eukaryota; kingdom Viridiplantae; phylum Streptophyta; class Magnoliopsida; order Poales; family Poaceae; genus Triticum; species Triticum aestivum. The sequence continues at coordinate 702,175,804 of NC_057807.1, forward strand.
ATGCATCAATATTAAGCAAGTGTGAAGGGGAACATGTGAAGGAGATGTTTTGTGCAGAGTGTCATAAATCTATTAAGCAACACATGTTTATCCACAGAACAAGTGAAGGAGATTACGGGCCGGCTGGGATACCCACAACCACTCAGGACATGGGGAATGTTATTGCAGTTAAGTAATGTGGTTAGAAAGATCATGTGTAAATATTTTTAAAGAATCAAGAAAGTGTTAGTGCAGTTAACTAAGGTGATTACGAACTGTACGAGAAACTATTTTAACCGCATGAGAAACTTTGTAACTAAAAACATCGCGGTCGTCATCACAACAGTCATTATATGTTGTAGGCTGAATAGCTCTGCCCTAAATAGCTAAAGGTAAAAATACAACCATGGTCAGTGATAAGATGAAGTGCATTGACAACTGTAGCACAAGGCCATATTTCAGGAGAATTACAACTTACAGATTTTGCAAACCAAAATTAGGTTGTTAAAAATTATGTGGTCTAATAACCTGAACATGTCAGCCCATCATGAATTTTAATTTCTCATGAAATGCACACGAACAATCCCAATAATATAGTAGGTACTAGATCTGCTTATTTCCAGCCTGTGTTAACATCTAGTATTAAATAATTCCCCACAAAGAAACATCTATTGTGTAGCAGGTTGGGTGTGTATCTCAGCATGCTTTCTTTTTTGTGAACTAAAGCTGAACTAAAGCCATGGCAATTTTTTGGATCGGAGGGAGTAGATCATATATTTTAAATGTCACAAACTTTTTTTTAAATGGTAAGAGACATTCTTTTTAAAGTATGTGATTTTTTTAATATTGTATAAATTTTTTCTGTAAATGTACCAAACATTTTTTTTGCAACGTGCAAACATTTTTTTTGTTATGAACATATTTTAAGGTTGCATGATTATTTAAAAAGATATATAATATACATTGTTTAAAATGTTACACACATGTTGTTTTTTGAGTGTACGGACATTTTTGAAAAACCTGAGAACAAAATTGTTAACACTCCCAGACTATTTTTATAATACGTGGTGAACTTTTTAGAGCATATTACATATACATATCTATCTCTTAGAGCATTTTAGGAATGTAAATATAAGCAAGAAAAGGAAAAACAAAAAGCCTGTAGAGATTGTCCTTGAGGCAAGGGTTCGTCCATCTTGCACAAGGCGGGACGACAGACTCCTCTGTTTGCTCTGCAAACGTGCCAGGGTAAATTAAAAACAGAAAACATAATATCAGTTCCTGACTAAAAATAATCTTAGTTTCATGCTGAAAAACATAATCTCAGTTCAATTCGTGAAACCCTAATCTCAAATCAATCACTAAAAAACAGAATAACAGTCGCTTTTTGGTTGCTGGAGATGATAGATGATATTTAATCGCTTTTTTGTTGCGGACATAATCAGCATTATACAGAGATGATAGATGATAGATGAAATACTTTTAAAATCAATCACATTAAGACTGCAACAACCATATACAGAGATGATAAATGATATTTAATCGCCTTTTTATTGATGGAGATGATAGATGTATTTTTTGGATTGAAGTCACTAGTTCCTTCTTGGATATCACTCCATTAATGCAAAGATCACATTAAATTTATAGACCAACAAAAGGCATCCTAGCCCATAAATGAAACGAATCCATATTCAAGAATGTGAAGATCACATTATATTTGTAGACCAACAAAAGGCATTCCAGCCCGTAAATGAAACGAATCCATATTCAGGAATGTGAGGTTCACATTAAACTTACAGACCAACAAAAGGCATTCTAGCCCATAAATGAAACGAATCCATGTTGAGGATACTAACAAAATCCTTTAGAACAACTTCGTCCCATTTAATGGAGTGGTATCCAAGAAGAAAATCTGCACAAGAACTTCCAATATAAAAGGGTGCTAGAGGGTGCCAGATCCATTGAGGAATAAGAAGCACAAAAATAAGCAACCATGTTTGGATTAGTTTCAACACTTGTTCTCCCAGTTTTCTTCCTGAGCTTTGCGCTCGCATGGGCGAATCCGAGCAACACGACGGGCCTAAGCTTTCGGCTAGTCGCCCTTAGTCGGACAGTGCCTGACGGGCATGCTAACAATGGCTCGGCCTACACCACCGAGGACCTGCGTCTGCCGATTTCAACATCGGCCCAGTATGCTTACGGCGTGTTCGTGTCGCTTGGCACCGGTGAAGGCACTAGGCTGAAGGTCCTCGGCCTCGACACCGAAATCAGCACATCATGGGTGATGTGCGAGCCGTGCCACCCGTCGCCGCCGCAGGTCGGCAACCTCTTCTCACCAAGCGCGTCGCCCATATTCCACGACGTCCACAACAACGATCCTGTTTGCATCACACCCTACCGGAAGACGGCTCACGGCTGCTCCTTCCACTTCTCTTCGGTCACCGGGTACCTCTCACGCGACACCTTCCACCTCCGCACCGGCCGATCGGGCGCGATCAGGGAGTCTGTTCCCCGTGTTGTGTTTGGTTGCGCACACTCGTCCACCGGGTTCCACAAGGACAACACCCTTGGTGGGGTGCTCTCCTTGAGCCACCTGCCACTCTCCCTCCTGACACAACTTGGTTTGACCGGAGTGGTGACCCGTCTTCACCTCCGGACCCGGTGAAGGGGCCACCGGGCGGCCCGCTCTGGTTTGACCGGATGTACAAATCGGTGAAAGAGCAGCTCCCCAACATGGCGTTTCACTTTGAGGGCGGCGCCGAGCTGTGGTTCACGTCCGATCGGCTGTTTGAGGTGCATGGCATGAATGCGCGGTTCATGGTTGCCGGCCGTGGGTACCGCCGGACGGTGATTGGCGCCGCGCAGCAGGTGAATACGCGGTTCACGTTCGACGTCCCCCGGGGGAAGTTGTCCTTCGTGTCGGAGGTGTGCGAATGAGATGTGGCTGGTAGCCTAGCTTTGTTCTTGCTGTATTTCAGAAAATAATTGCCAATTTGAGTTCATGTTTTGTATTGCCGAATGAGCAGTGTTATTTCAGTCGTTGGTATATGGACGTTTTGTTAAATTTATTAAAAGATATGCAATAATATGCAGATATGTAGGCACTATTGTGGAATGTGTCCCTGAGGTCAAGGTTCGCTACCTGCGTAGTACTGTGTGCATAAAATACACCGCTGCTCTCGCTGTCCACAGCACACAAGTAAAAAGCTCAGCTTCGATCAATGACCGATCCTCTTGGAGTCCTTGCTGCCATCTGGACCACCGGCACGTCTTTCTGCCGATAGATCGGTGTCTCGTTGGATCTGTTACACCTCATGCAGGTAAATTTTCTTTTCTCTCCGTCCTCAACCTCACATGTATCAATCTCAGGGGCTCCATTCTGGCCCAACTCTGCAGGCTACCGCATCTTCGGTATCTTGGTCTTAGAGGAAATAGCGTGTCAAATGCCATGCCTACTTCCAGATTCCAGTTGATATGCTCTTGCGTATGTGCAACTTTGCAGGCTACCGCATCTTCGGTATCTCAGGAGCTAGTTTCAACCGTTAAGGTAGTACAAAGAACGCTAGAAGTAAAAAAAAAATACATTTAGACCCATAGACCACCTAGCGATGACTAGAAGCATTGGAGCGAGCCGAAGGCACGCCGTTGTCATCGCCCCTCCATCATCAAAGCCGGGCAGACCTTATTGTAGTAGATAGTCGGGAAGTCATCGTGCTAAGACCTCATAGGACTTGCTAAACCGTAGGGATGTAAACCAGGTCCCATTTAATCCCGTCTAAACCCACTTATGATCTAATATTTCAATAATTTATTTATTTTCGGAGGAAATGAACTATGGAGATAGTTAAAGCTAACTAAACGAGACTTGCGGACGCCGTTTATTTGCCATTTACTTTCTAGTAAACCGTTGATAAATTAAATGGCTTTGCTGAAAATAACATTTTGATAAGAAACTATGCTTAGATTCCATTTATGTTTTCGTTGAGGATTCGCGGCTCAAATTAAAGCCCTGAAACAAGCAGCCGCAAATCATAATTGAAACTAGCTCAATTCACAAGAGTGACAAGACTTTGCACAATTCACCTCTGCTCTCGATAAACAAGACATAGTCACTTGGCAATGGGTTGATGATTAAGGGAATTGCTTAAATAATCCCAGGCAATCCTCTCCCAGGGGAAGAGCAGATAACAACTATTTATACCGGAAAAAGAGGATAACTTGATTCGTTAGAAATTGAACAGGTAAATAAATTTATGGATGAGTATCGTAAACACCTAAAAGATGTTAAAACTCAATTCCAGGATATCATATCTTCTAGTGAGACATTCACAGAGCAAGCAGAAATCCTTTTGAAGGGGCTTTAAGCTGAGGATCAACCTTTGGCGTGTGTAGGTCTATGCTGCCCGTACATTGGGTGGTTCAATTCGGGCACGAAAAAATATTGGGTGGTCGAATTGCTCATTAGAATATTATGACCCTTTCAAGTTTTCAAGCGAAGGATGCTCTCATCTTAAGCTTATAATAGTCTATTTTACAACTCAAACTGAATAGTAGTCCTCCATCCATCTTCATACAAAACAAGCATGACTCATATATTCAGTAAAAATGAGGCCCAAATTTGCACATTCATACGTATGCTGTTCCGTGAAATGTGCCAAGGTATCCACAATGATGCCATTTGTTAGTTGGCATAACTTACTTAGTTTTTATTTATTTATTGCTCCACTCTCCTACGCATATATTTTCCAAGAAATCAAGAGCTTATGAAGCGGTCTTCAGTGGAATTGATAGTTAAGAACTAATAGTTCGACCACCATCGATGCAAATGACTTGGCCGGTGATAAAAGAAGCTGCCGGCATGCATAGGAATGACACTGCTGTGGCGATCTCCACCGGCTTGCCGCTCCGTCCCAACGGGGTCTTCAAGTGCTCTTGCTTCATAAACTCTGTATCAATCTATTAATCGACAATAACCAATTGTTATGCACATTTAATTTAAAAAAACGTGAAAATTGCTAGCAGTTTGAGAAAAAAGGGCTTCTAATTTCTTGGTTGAAGAGACTAGAGAGAACAAGCTATGCTATACAGATTTTTTGTCCATGAACTAGTGATTGGAATATCGATCCGACAAGCTCTTAATCTTGTACCATAGCGAAAACAGTGCTAGCGCTTGCTTCGGTCTATTAAGAGATGGCTATTTTGGTGCAAATAATAGATCGTTTGGAATATTATAATTTTCCTTCCCAATATAAAGTGACGTATTATCTCATAAAATATATATGAAATATGGTTTAAATTTCATATATTGTTGTTTAAACAAGGAAAATGCATGCTAGGCGCTACTTACATCTTTAATCATATCGGTTGTGATAAAACCTGGGGCGATGGCATTCACACGAATGTTGTCGGGGCCCCACTCGGTGGCCAAACTCCTCGTAAGCTGGTGTATTGCACCTAAATAATAAAGTAGAAATATGATCATCACAAAAATAGATTCTACTTAATTTTAGGTACCAAATAATATTTTTTAAATTCATACAACGATGGACGCCTTTTTGTTCAGATGACACAAACAAATGTCATTATATAGTATATTTGGTTCAGTGCACATGTAGATACCTTTTGTGGTAGCATAAATTGTGTAGCCTGCAAAGCCGATTGAGCCTCCAATAGAGGACATGTTGATGATGGTGCCTCCTCCGGCAATAGAAGCGTGTAGGAGAAGAGGGTGCGCGAGTTGGCTGAGATGGAAGGTCGACTCCAAGTTGGTGGTCATCAGGTTCGAGTATTCCTCCGCTGTACATCCAACAGTGGGCTTGTAGAACAATTGTGCCGCATTGTTCACCTATATTATTTGGATGAAGGGAGATTTTACTAACTCATAATAACGTCGCGTTGAGGCATCAAATATATAACTTACTTCCTCAATCCCACAATATAAGATCGTTTTGCTTGCAAAACGATCTTATATTATGAGACGGAGTGAGTACATGGCATGTTTAACTTCCATATATAGAACGTAACTTACTAGTATGTCGAGCTTGGAGTCGAAGGTTTGTCGGACCGTTTCCATAAGCTTCTCCCTGTCGGCACCTACGGACACATCACAGACAGAGACGGTGACCTGGAGGTTCTTCTCCTCCCACCGCCGGCGGCACTCCTCCAGCTCCGCTGCGTTCCGGGAGCAGGTGTGCACCCTCGCCCCAAACCTAGCAAGCTCCTCCACGATGGCATGTCTAGTCGAGGACAACTTAAGATGAGGGTCGGAGTAACATGTAAAGAAGACTACTAACTGCGTTTGTAGAATGAAGAGCAGAAGAGAGGCATGAGTGCATGTGTGAACATATGATATACCCTATCCCTTTGCTGCCGCCGGTGACGAGCGCGGTGGCGTCGGCCAGGCTCCACATCTCCTCCCTACTCCCGCAGTCAGCAGCCATCTCATCCGGCCCCTAGCTCTGTCGTTCGCTCAAATGAGTGAACTGTTGCCACGGACAGCTAGCTAGATCCATTTTATAGCTAGGACAGGAACCCAAGGCACGCTCAAGAACTCAACAAATTAAGCTGTCAACGTCTCCACAAGCTGGAGATGGCAGGCACGCATGACATGGCCGCTTCGTGCATCCCGAGGATGAATGTGTTTCACCGCTTCTGGCCAAAGATACGGCCGGCCGCCGCTATTGTGACATGCCGCTACGCCTACTTAATTTGCAGGTGATAACATTGTATATACGCCGAATGAGGAACCAGCTCTGCAGGCGACACCATTAACTATATATTTACGGGGAGTGACGAACCAACAGTGAAAGATGGAGACCATTATCATAGTGACTTGGTCGGTTTGGAATTTTCAAGGGCATCAAGCCTAACCTATTCTTAGGGCCGGCAACGAGGAAGGCGCATACACAGGCTTCTGTTGTGTGTGCTATCAAATAATCTCATGCTCCACGTGCTCGATGTTGTCATGGGCAATGTTTCCGAGCTTTATTGAGGCCCCAAAGGAGCTCACGACATCATCGCTCTCGATCGTGATCAACAACAACCCCCCCCCCCCCCCCCCCCCCATCGCGACATGGAAGTGTGTGTGGTCACCTATTCCAATGACCGTGGCTTTCATCTACATCATCGGCACTGCTTATCTTGGAGGCAAAGCTCTAAGTGATAATTCTCACAAAAAAAAGAGGGAAGAAGCTCTAAGCGATCACTCAAAAATGCTCTATTCCAAAAACAAAAGAGAAGCTCTATTCGTCTATCCGGACCTTCAGGCACACCACGTGTTAGGTTGATGTCCCCTCCATCGTGCGTATATGCAATTTTACTTTTTACCTTGGGTGACCATGACGACGTATAATTTCCATGAACTTAGGGTGAAACAAAAAGGAAAAGGTGAACATAGTTGGATCTTCGATAGAATGGCTCGGTGTCCACATGGGAATTGGTGGAAGGCTCTTTTTCGTATATAGCAGTTAGTCAGTGATGTCTTCGTGAAATGTACAAAGCCTCAAATCAAATCTATGTGGTCGAATTGACCCATCCATCGGAGATATGAGAGCTCAGGTTTAGTTTATCTATGTTTTTCACCCTAAGAGGTGGTTCTGTTGTAGCCTCCCACCCCCACCCCGCCACACACACACACACACACACACACACACACACACACACACACACACACACACCATACAACCTCTTAAAGAAGTTTTAGTAATTAGTTGCCGTGCAACGGCGATGATCCTAGCTAGGGGGGGGGGGGGGTTGTTACGATGCAATCTATCTTTCATGCCTTCTGGATAAGTTATTTCAGAGTGATGGTACGTAGAGATCATCTCATCGTCATTGACATCATGAGTTGAGCTGCCAGACTCCCAAAAGGAATCCTCCTATTTGATGCCATGCCCTTTGTATGGGCCGCGAGAGCATGTCCCATTAACTCTTGATTCTTTATGTTCTAGAAAAGAAATTTTTAATAGGTTTGAAGGAAATATTGCCAAAAGTCAGTATTAAAAAAATTTAAAAGCTAGTATGAGGAAAATAAAAAATATTCCACATATGTTAAATATATATGTTCAAACTTATGATATAAAATGTTCAACATGTATTAAAAATAGTCCCATATTAAAATAAATTTTTTATTTAAATTTTACATATCTTTTCAGGATAAGTTCCCTGTTTTTTGAAGCTCACATACTTACAAATATGCTCATAAGTGTGCAAATAAATGTTCAACACATATTTGAAAATATTCCGATCTTCAGATAATTAAATATGTATTAAAAGACCACAGATCTTTAAGAAATATTCGTGCACATGTGGATAAATATTCATATAATATGAAATAAATTTAATACAAAATAAACTAAAAGAACATAAACAAAATAAGAAAAGGGAACATTTTCTAAAAAGGAAGAAAATAGGATAGAAGAAATAAAAATAAGGAAAGTAAGAAATGAGAAAAAACTGCAAATTGGAGGAAATGAAAAAAAAGCCAAAAATATGAAGACAATAACACACACAAAAGAAACCTAAGAAATTGCTGAAAACAGGGGTGAACCCTGACATGGATTGGGTCCATTTTTTGGAGCCGTGTGCACATGCTCTCGGAATTACTAATTGATGGGTAGCCATTGCAAAGGTCATTTCCATCTCGTGAGTGGCGACATGGATTGGGTCAATTTTTTGGAGCCGTGTGCACATGCTCTCGAAATTACTAATTGATGGGTAGCCGTTGCAAAGGTCATTCCCATCTCGTCCAGTGGCGACATGGATTGGGTCCATTTTTTGGAGCTGTGTGCACATGCTCTCGAAATTACTAATTGATGGGTAGCCGTTGCAAAGGACATTTCCATCTCGTCCAGTGGCGACAAGTGGTGCACCAGATGTGCTCCATTTATTGTAATCAGAGATTTTTAGTGAGATCTCTTTGCCGCATGCGGGAGGGATGGGTGGGGTTTTTTGTGTTTTTTCGTAGATTTTTTGTTCAAAATAAAATATCTCGTGAACCGTCATCGAAATTACAAACCGTTTTTACCGTTGCATTCATCGCGTCGGCATCTTCAAAACTATATCCAATGTTGATAGGTTTCAAAGAGCATTTTTTCAGATGAAAATTCAAAGTGAACTAACATGTGCTTTCAAATTGTACTAACTCGTGCAACCATGAAAAACTAACTTGTGCTCCGGTGGGGGTGAAACACAATTGTGCTCCCCATGGGAGCACAACTATGCTTCCCAAGTAATATAGTTTGTGCTTCCCATGGTGGGTGAAGCACACCCGTGCTTTCGCGTGAAGTACACCGCTTCGCACGGTCACAGACAGAAACAAATAAAAACCAAAAAACCAAAGAAAAATACTAAAAATAAAAAAAACTAGAAAATGAGAAGAAAAAACCTGAAAACCCCAAAACTTCAAAAAAAACCAATAATGTCCCAGTGGAGGAAGCATCCATCGCGTGACACATGATGGCTCTAGAACGCTCCAAACACTCTCCCGAGTAACCACTAGAAAGCCCACCAAAGGGTAGCATCTACCTAGTTGCTCCCGCATCGTCGACATTTTTGGGAGCCCTCACATCTTGGCATCAAACAATGGAGCCTCTGATAAGGGCGATGATCTTCTAGCTCTTGGACTTGCCTCTCATAAACACATTACTAGTGTGTCCACGTGTTTTTGTAAAGTCTTGTACAGGGCGCGGCTTTGTCTCACCTGCGGCGAGACGCATCACCGCTCACTACAAAGGAAGCTAGGTGTGGGCCGGCCCACTATAGGCTTTTTGTTTTTGCTTTTCTTTTATTCCAATGTGAGGCTTTATTTATGATTTTCTTTTATTGTTTCTTACTTATGTTCGAAAATGCTCTACAATATAGATATGTACATGGAACTTTTTATTAAAAAACAATTTGTCCACCGCGTATTATAAATTTTTCTCGTGGCTTTAAATTTCTTTGGTAGATTTTAGAAAAATGTTCGTGGCAATCAAAGAATATGTTCGCGTGTTTAAAAAATGTGCATGCAGTGTAAACAATTTGCTCACGCAAGTTTAATGTTTGTGTGGCCCATTAAAAAAATTGTTTGTGACATTAAAAAATGATAACACGTTTGGAAGAAATTTATTTTCACGCATTTTAGAAAACTGTTCATCATGTATTGAAAAATGTTATGTGAGCTCAAAAAATGTTTGACGTGTACATAAAAAATCTTTACGTGTACTCGAAAAATATTAATCATGATTTAAAAACTCAAGGTGGATTTTAAAACTGTTTCACATGTATTAAAATATATTCAATGTGTATACGAAGAATGTTCAGTGTTTATTTGATAAATGGTTAACATTTATTCAAAAAAAATTCAAACATGTATTTGAATGAAAAACATCATGTATTTTAAAAATGTTCAACGTGTATCTACATTTCTTATAAATAAATGTACAATGTGTGTTGAAAAAAGTTGATGTGTATTTTAGAGAAGAAAAGAAAAAACAAACAAACAAGAAATAAAGAAAACAAAAAACCCGAAAGAAAAACTATTGAAAATAGTAATGTAAAACATCGGAAAAAGATACAAAAACACATGGAACCTTCGTAAAACTTGCCATAACTGGTGAAATGTTCTATGTACCGGTGCAAAACTTTTGCAAAATTGCTTGTGTAGGTCTTAATTGGGCCGGCCCATCCTACAGATCGCCTATTGCAAGATGAAACTTGGGTAGCAACTAAGCATTGGTTACCATTTCTCAAATAATAATAATAATAATAATAATCAATGGTTACCCCTTCAGGGCTCCTGGAAGGGTCACTTTCTTGGTATTCAAGTGCATCAAGTGGTGCGCCCAGCCGCGGGCAGTTGTTGCGTGCTTAGCGCTCCCTCTAGTTGTGGTTTTTTTTGGCTCTTTGGTTTTTGCCTTATTTTCCCTAGGTTCCGGAGTAATCTTTTTTTTTTGCAAAGCACATATGTGCTTCTCAGAAAGGAAAAAAATGTGCCTCCACATGAAGCACATATTTGCCTCTTTTAAAAAAAATCAGTGCTTCCAGGAGAAGCATAGCTATACTTTTCGAAAGAAAAAAATTGTGCTTCTTGAGAAAAAAAGGTGAAAAACTACAACTATGATTTCTAGTCTTTTTTTCTTCATTATTCATTTTCTAGTTGGCGGTTTTTTTAGGTTTTTGTTTTTTATACATTTTTGCTTTTTCTTTTTTTCTTCTAGTTTTCGGTTTTCTTGGTTTTTAATGAAAAAAGTCAAATCCGTTTAATATGGGATCTAGGTGCTAAGATCTGGATGCGAGAAATTCAACGGTGAAGATGGTTTGGGATTTGGACGCACGATTGAAGAGATAGAACATTTTGAATAAAAGAATGTACGAAAAAATAAATCAAAAAACACCCAGGTTGCGACAAGTGGCGGACATGCAGTGCGCCACTTGCCCGTGGCTGAGAAGATGGGGTGACTTTTTACAAGAGGTGCCTCATAACTTGTCATTTCGCAAAACTTGGTCTCACATTAGTCTTTTTTTAGGGACTTGCCAACACTTCTATTGCTCATTATAAACGTTCGTAGGGATACAAGCTAGGTCATGCGAATTAAGAAGCCATATATGGCGACCCTGATCAAGCAAAGAGGCATGTTTGGCAAGAATATGAACTTCAAAATTTGAAGCTCGACCTTCAAAACTAACAACTTTCAAAATAGCTAGACCTAAGAATAAACTCCTTAATGATGGGCAAGTAAGAGCCCACGGAACCACCTTTTATATTCTCCACTATTTGCTTGCAATCACATGGAATAACCACCTTGGTCATCCTAAACCCTTCATCAATTAAATCCCATAAAAATAAAACTAAGGAGCGTCTCCATGAATCAAAATAATGTCGCAAAACTGACAATGATCATCTGGGCTCATCTTTCTGTGGTCACGCACACTAGTCAAAATATAGCTCTCGCGGCCTTGTACATGGCAATGCCGACCCATGAGATGAGAAAGCAATTGCAGTGTAGGCATGCCTAATATAGCTAAGTGGGATATCCATGTGGACCGATTGAATGGGTGCAACAAAATCCTTAGGACACTAGAGTAGTCTATGTGCCTATTTGTTTCTTGTGGATAACCCTATTTCATGCGTGTTGGTAGTCGACCTAACGGATAGGCGCTCGACCGTTAAACCAAAGTGGGCCAGCCCATTTAATGCAGCACAGTATTTTGGTCTTAGGACCTTTCTAAAAGATTCTATCTCGCCTTTTATCAGTTCTCTTTTTCCTGTATTTTCAGTAACATTTTTCCTGGTTTTCATTTGTTTTTTATTTTCTTTATTCTGTGTCTTTTTTGATTTGTTTCTTCATATTTTTTTCATAATCCACATATTTCAAAAAATGTTCAAAAAGTTCAGATTTCCAAAAACAAATGTTCACTCTTCAAGAAATGTTACAAATTTTAAAAGAAAATTTGTGCATTTGACAACTTGTTTGGTCTCAGAAACGTTCAGAATTCCAAAAAAAATTCAAATCTTATTTTTTAAAAATCTTCAAGAAATATTCAGAACATCAAAAATTGTTTGAAAATTTCAAAAACTCTCTAGAGTTTCAAACTTTTGTTCACTTTCATAAATATGTTCATATTTTCCAGAAAATAATTTTCAAAAATTGTTTGGAATTTCTAAAACTTAGAAAAAATTCAAAGTTCGAAAGCTTTAAAGAATGTTTGAAATTTAAAAATAAAATCATTTTTTTGGTAAAAAATGTTAAATGTTTTGGGAAAATTATTCCCATTTTGAGAAAATATCATCAACTAAAATATTTGGTTAAAAATGTATTTTTTCTTAAACATATTCACAAAATTTTCTACATTTGTTATCAGTCCTATAGGAGGTCCTTTTTTCTTCCCCTTTTCTTTGCCATCGACAATGAGGCCTCTAACACGACGAGGAAACCCACGCTAGCCTAATGGGTCAGAAGTGTAGAGGCACATTTAAATAAATACTCAGAAACTATATTTTTACAATATAGTTTTGAAATGCATGGAAATATTTACAATTTATTTTAAAATATATACATTTTAAAATGTTCATTTTATATTAAAACAATTTCTAGGTTGTGTTTAAAATATGTTCAGTGTGTACTTAAAAGATGTTCACCATATATAAAATATTGTTATTTGTATATTTATAATATTTACAGTTTGTGTTTAAAATTATTCATTGTATGTTAAAAAAGTATATACACTATATATAGAAAAGGTTCACCATATATTAAAAAATGTTCATTGTATACAACAAAAATGTTTAGCAAATACTGAAAAACGTTCACCATGTTTTAGTATCTTTCCCATGTATTAAAAAATGTATATTTAGAAATGAATAGGAATTAAAAAGGGAAAACACACAGAAAAAATAAGCAAAAACAAAAGAGAACCGGAAGAAAAAATAGAGAAAAGGAAAAAAATACATTGAACCTTCAAGAATATTCACAAAACCCCCACAAAGGAACGGTGCACGACTGCAAAAAAATCTCCAAGAATCTTCACAAAACCACCACGAACAAAACAAGGAAAAGGAGCAACAACTAATCATAGTCAATTGTTAGGAGAGCACATTATTTTTATCCATGATTGTTTCTGGCTTGCGAGGCTCACACATGATTTTCATTTGGTACGGTTAGGATGATGACAACGGCTCACTGGCTTAGCTTGCTGGGAGAATGTCGTACCAAAGGACCGAACACTGTCCTTGTCCAGGAAGATAAGAAGATTACAAATTAATAGAAGCTCAAGCAGGCCCACCCACAAAAGGAGTGATCTTAGTTGCCACTTGCTGCATACATCATGTTTTTCTTTTTTCAGTAGATTGATTGCTTTCGGTAATACTCCTAGTAAGACTTAAGTGTGTTTGCATTATGGATAGTTGATGACCATCTCTGTTGAACACTTGTATTGTGTTCCGGTTGATTAACTCTGTACAAGATGTTGCCCCAAGTAGCTTATTAAGTACCAAATTTAGTCTCACAAAAAAAGGGTACCAAAATCAAGAGTTTGACAAGTTCTTGTTCTCTCATCTAATCCCAATGTCTAACAAACTTATTTACAAGTTGTAGTGAATAGTCAGCAACAGGTGCAGGGTGCAAGCGAATTAAGAACAACATATTAAGAATAGGAGAACTGACAGGGGGTATCTTTTTTAGCAGTGCATAGCTCACAGCAATTCAAAACTATTATTACGTTCCTTCGAATAACGATGCCAAAAAAAAAGAACAACAAAAAGAATAATGATGCCAGAAAACATAAACCTTGTCATAAAAAAAGATGGACCAAGCCGGAGGCACTTGCTAAGTTTGAGCCAATATTTACATAATCTAGTCTACTACATCATTGAGAAATCTACAACAGCTGTTAGCTAGTCTCTTGACCTCCACTAGTAGTCCAACACTGAAAATAATGTTCCACCCATCCCTGCTGTAACTTAGGGTCATGTTGTATTATCTGGATTTCCAAAAAATACATGTCACTTGTCATGTCTGAATTTCCCATAGCACCCTATATGTCAAATCAACTGATGAAATGATACCGACCGAACACTTTGTTTAGGACCACTAAGCTATATATGTACTGAGAGTTCGTGTGTGCGTGCTGATTCAAAGTCAGCTCCAGTGCACATCAGTCTGACGAATACGAACATATTTCGTATTGTACTGATTCAAAGTCAGCTCCAGTGCACATCAATATGACAAATAGGAATAAATTTCATATTCACGGCGTCAAAAATATTAATATTGTTTATACAAGTGGGGTGTTGCGTGCAAGGATACATACCAATGTCACTCAGATACTATGGTACTAGCCTGAAACCTCAAGACTAGCTTTTGTTCACTTATACAATTATTCACCCAAGTAATGATGAAATTATTTAGCGGCGATAAAGATGTTCATGGCTAAGAACTAATGGTTTGACCACCATCAATGCAAATGGTTTGGCCGGTGATGTAAGAAGCTGCCGGCATACACAAAAATGACACTGCCGAGGCGATCTCCACCGGCTTGCCACTCCGTCCCAACGGGGTCTTCGAGTTCTCTTGCTTCATGTACTCTGAATCTACCTATCAATCCACAACAACTACTTGTTATCCACATTTAATTAGAAAAATATATGAAAACTTGCTGGCAGTGTAGCATGCAAAAATAAAAGTTGCTAATTTCTTGGATAAAGAAACTGGCAAACAGATCAAGCTATGCTCTCCCAAAATTTTGGCCATGAATTCGTGATTGAGTATAAATCCGTCACTCTCTCTAACTCGTATCATAGTGAAAAATGCACTAGTGCTTGCTTCAATCAATTACGATCTAGCTATTTTACACATGAGTTGAAATGTTGGAATCTTTTTCCCTCCCCATGTGAAGTGAACTTATTTATCTTATAAATACTTTCCATAATATGGTTTAAAATTCATGTGCTTTTATTTAAACTAGAAGGAAGTTTGCTAGGCGATTGCTTACATCTTTAATCATATCTGTTGTGACAAATCCTGGGGCGACGCCATTCACACGGATCTTGTTAGGGGCCCACTCTGTGGCTAAATTCCTCGTAAGCTGGTTCACCGCGCCTACATAACAGAGGAGAAAGATAACCATGGAGAGAGAGAGAGAGAGAGAGAGAGAGAGAGAGAGATGGATCCCACATAATTTTAGCTAGGTACCAAATTAACTTTCAACATTAATAGAAACATAGAAAACATAGATTTAAATTATATATATGTAGTAACTTGTACATAATTTCTCCAGATGATACAGTAGTCATAGAAAACATAGCTAAGACTCCATTTAAATCGAATTATAACTTGTACATTGTAAAAACTTAAATTCCATTATATATATAGTACTTTCATAGCTTAGATGCACAATAGTATATTATATATATGTTGCCAATTAAGTACATATGTAGGTACCTTTTGTGATAGCATAAACGGTGGAGCCTGCGAAGGCAATTGAGCCTCCAATGGAGGACACGTTGATGATGCTGCCTCCTCCAGCAATAGAAGCGTGTATGAGAAGAGGGCGTGCAAGTTGACTTAGATGGAAGCTCGCCTCCAAGTTGGTGGTCATCAGATTCGAGAAGTCGTCCGCCGTACATTCAGCAGCAGGCTTGAACCAAAATTGCCCTGCATTGTTCACATGCATTACATACACAAAGCTAGCAATTTATTAAACCCTTCACTTGGTTGATGCTCAATCAGAGCTGAATATTGGTTGTTGGCACAACTTACTAGTATGTCGAGCTTGCCGTCGAATGTTTGTCAGACCGTCTCCATAAGCTTCTCCCTCTGGGCGCGCACCGAGACATCACAGACAGAAACGGTGACCCGCAGGTTCTTCTCCTCCCACCGCCGGCGGCACTCCTCCAGCTCCGCCGCGTTCCGGGAGCAGGTGTGCACCCTCGCCCCAAACCCAGCAAGCTCCTCCACGATGGCATGTCTAGTCCAGGACAAATTGAGATACTAAGATACTACTCCCTCCGTTCGGAATTACTTGTCTCGAAAATGGATGTATCTAGAACGTTCTAGATACATCCATTTTCGAGACAAGTAATTCCGAACGGAGGGAGTAGCTGCGATCGTAGAACTAAGAGCAAGAGCTTGTGTGGATAAATATACCCTATTCCTTTACTGCCGCCGGTGACGAGCGCCGTGGCGCCTGCCAGGCTCCACCTCTCCTCCCTGCCACCGCAGCCAGCCACTGCCATCTCCCCCCCTCTCTCTCTGCCGCTCGCTCCGATGAGAGAAATGTCTATTGGTTGTTGGCAAAACTTGGCATTGTGCTACACGTATGTGAGTTCCTTTATAGCCGGCCCAAGACATGGAGGCACCCCACAAATTAAAACACAGCAAGTTAAAGTGGGAGCTACTAGGGATCAGACTACTGATCCCTTGCGTCATATCAGACTAGTCACAGACCGTAGGATGGAAACACGGTGGCCATCGGATCTGGCAGTACAACACCGGGCATGATAACGTAGTTTGCATGCAGCATGCGTGAGTCCGCATTAATTGTGATCAATTGGTTTCCTACAACTACTCCTATAAACCAGGGAACGTCAAATTGAGTAGGCTCCATGCTTTCCATGAATGAGATTTGCTTCCATAATTTTGTTTCCAATCCTTATTTCGGATTTAACTTTAATTGTCTCGTACACATGATCTTTTTTTTCAGCCAGCCTGTCAAATTGTATCCATTAAAATATACATTGCTAACATCGGGCCAAAATTTGTTTGCTTCATTGAGCCAAATTTTTAGCTTCCACACCAACTGACCATTGCTTCGGTAGTTAGATCGTATTTGTGTCCAGTGTACACAAACAAAAAATGTTTCAAGCGACTAAAATATTATTTTGAGTGTAGCATATAAAAGAGGTCTCGACAAGATTAAAATTTGTTTCCATTAAACACTGCTCTTGAAAGAACAGAATTTGCTTCCGAGGCAACGAGAGATTGCTTCCATCTGGTTGAAATTTTTGCTCCGATCGATCATACAAAGTGTTTCCATGGCAACCGGCAATCACTTCGATCTAGTTAGAATTTGTGTATTTCAGTCATCCGGAAAATATTGCTTCCATTGTTAGCAGTAATTGCTTCAATATATTTAGAATTTGATAGTTTCGACAACTCAAATAAATTGCTTCTACGGTCACAACAACCAGAATTGATCACCAAGTTAGGTTGGCGACATCAACGGTGACATAGGGAACAAACTGGGAATGCCAGCAATTTGGATTTTGCGTCCATCAAATTAAATAGGACTTTGCTTCCATTGAATCTGGTATTTGCATCAAAATAAATTGGAAATTGCTTCCAAAAAATTTGGAACTTGCGTATAAAAAAAATGAAAATTGCTTCCATACAGTAAAATGACGCATATGACCAGGATTTGCTTCCAAATCATTACGATACTATATTTCCATGTATCAAAGAATTGCTTCAATACAAACATACATTTGTTTCCATGAAGAGGGAAAGTATATTTTTAAAATTGTTTTCGCAACGGTGAAACATTTCTCCCAATTAAGCGGAGAGTTTGCTTTCATGGTGATCTCGGAGCATGGCACCATCTACGGCAGTGACACGAACTGCAAGCAAAAACCTTGTCTCTTGCACCGTGGACTGTGAAAAGACGTGTTGCATCTTACTACCATTTTTTGTGCGTCCTGCAAACCAAGACATGATCATGCGATGGTGTAACAAAATTCGATGAACAAATCCAAATGCGACCGTGAAGAACTCTATAATGCTTAAAATAATGATAAAAAGGAACAACACAAACTATGTTCCTGCATTGCATCATGAATGAAGGATACGTGCAATCCAGATTCAAGAAAATGCGTCAATCTGGCCTCGCATGTGCTTCACCGTTATCACCTACCTGTGCATATGATGCTGAGATGCAACATCGACTCTGGTAAGTCACCGTCCTGTGTATCGTGAGAGCCTATCCTCACTGGCCTCGTTCCCAAACCAAGATGGCCCTCCGGCAAGGCGGATCAAAGGCCAAAACTACAGGCGGAGCGGGCCCGATCCCGGTGGACTATATGGCGGCGAGGGAGTTTACGTGCTCCTCAATGAGCAGGTGGTGGGTCAGTCCCTGCGCGGCCGCCGGATGCAGCGACAAGAGGTAGAACGAAGGTCATAGATGGGTGGATCAGGAGCTCGCGCTGGGGGAGAAAGCAGGGACACGGCGCGGGGAATGCCGAGCTAGGGGATGTCTATGGGATGGGCAGGAGAGACGTGAGAGCTGTTTCAGGCAATTAAATCAATGAGATATTATGGGGATGGGCCAGAAAATCAGGAGGTAGTATCGGCTTCTATCGCATGATTTGAGTGCATCTCTCAGCCGTGAGATAAATAACTGATCGACGGTGTCGGACTGGTCTGACGAATGCTTCTGGTCAGACTACTGTAGGGAAGTGTTTCCCCAAGTTAAATGAGCCGTTTGAAAGATAGATCTTGACCATTGACCGTTTCAGTTTCAGGGTGTTAAACGTGGTGTTATCCTCTCTACGTGTTCTGTACATAACGCGGCAGGTTGTAGATAAGGTTTGATCTTGATTGGCTTTTTTTGATTGTTTTGCTTCTTGGTTATCCAGTCGCTGTAACCAACCATGTAGTCTGATTCTCTAATCATATGATGACGCAGCTCCCGTACCGATGGGTACTGCTTACCCTATGATCATCGTATGATTCCAGTGTTGGAATAAGTAGCAAATTTTCCAATGAATTAATCACGTGTGGCTCCCTCAGGCCTAAACGTGGACCGAAAGTGGGCTGCAATTTAATTGCAGCCAGCCGGGTCTTGAACTCAAGACCTCTTGGCTCTGACACCATGTAGAAGTGCATGCTCTAGCCAATGCAACCAAAAGACAGATCTGATGGAAGAGACTATGCAATACATTTATACGTCAACAGTAGTACTAGCAGTATTAATCTCATGTTGCGAACTAGTTATACGAATGTGTACTAGACACATGGCATACGTACATATCTATGTGTTTCACACGTACTGCGAATGCATGAACAGTAAAAAGACTAATAGTTCATGTTGAGTATTATGGTTATTAGGAAAGATAGGATAGTGTAGAATCTTATATCCTATCTTTTTTTTACTTCAAGTTGGTCATTGTACTCCTATATATATGTCCACAAGTCTCAAGCAATAAACATCGATTTCACCAATTCCTCTTTATTCCATTCTTACATGGTATCAGAGCCAAAAGCTCTTGAGTTCAAGACCTAGCTGGCGCAATTAAATTGCAGCCCATTTTCGGTCCACGTTTAGGCATGAGGGAGCTACACATGAGCGGGAGTGTTGACGTATAAATGTATTGCTTAGTCTCTTCCATCACATCGATCTTTTGGTTGCATTGGGTAGCGCATGCACTTCTATAGTTCATGCCATCCCATCAGGAAGGTTGGCTGATGTGACAGCGGCAACTCTCTTTCTAGCATCCTCATTGTTACTCATGGCTAGGTTGGTGGAGTAATCAAAGTAGTCGGAAGTTGTGGAGGCACATGGTTAGAGACGACCACTGACGCACCAAGAGCTCCCCCGTCAAAACTGCTAAATCATCGACGCTGAGAGAACGTCAGCAACCCCGTGCACCAAGAGGTTGACATCAACTACCCACCAGCCAGCAAGGAGGCGACTGATAAGTGGAGCCCACCACTTAGGCAATCGACGTGTGGCCCCGGAAGCCCAATCCAAAGACTACTAGCCAAAGTGGGTGTGACTTGGTCCGATAAGAGGAGCACATCGTGTGTGTGTGTGTGTGTGTGTGTGTGTGTGTGTGTGTGTGTGTGTGTTTTAGGGTATCATACATAATATCAAGTTGCTCTAGTTGTGTGTCTTTCGTACAGAAAGATTCGTGTTTTTATCCAAGCATGTACTGGCATTTAGTTTTGTGGGGCCACCTACCTCCTTTGTTCTTTCCCCCTCCCCGAGAACTCCTGCTTCCTCCTGTTGAATCTGTACTCTGGAACTGATATGGTAACAAGAGAAGAGATTTAGATCGTGGTTGTTAACAACTGGTAGTCAGAGCATCACTGAAGCTGGCATCGCTCCCCTATTACTTGATCAAGCCGTCCTTCACCATCGGGTCATGAGTGATATTTTTACACTCATCCCATCGTTGTTTAAACTGGATTATCTTAGAAAACTAAGAAAATTACTCAGAAAAGAGGTCATACATGGAAAAATAATCATTTAAAAGTAAACAAGCAAAACGAAGAAGAAATGAAGAAAATTGGAGGCACACCAAGTGATCCCGAGCAGATGACAGTGTCTGGTACGAGCGTGCCCACTCGTACCGGTGGTCGTACCAAGTGCCAGTAGCTCTGTGGCATCCATCCTAACAACTTTTATAAAGTGGTAAACATCAGAATCCCGAGGGAGCATTGTCGAAAACCATCACCCACAAACCATAAGCCATTCTCCAACCCAAGCCGCCACCATTTTCATCTCATCTCTGTAGCCACCAACATCACCATCATCGCTGCAAACCACCTCCAAGTTAGCCATACTTGTAATCGTGTACACTACACCACAACACTCATGTAAAGACACAAAAACTGCCAGGTGAAGGCTTTTTAAAGGGCATATCAACTGCTGGGACATCGGTTCTCCGGTAGAGAGAACCGCCATGAGAACGACTGTCGGGGATTACTTGTCTCGGCAGATAAACTTCTCCCGACAGTTTTTCTGCCCTGGCCCATGTATTTGCCGGCAGTCTATTTTCTCCTGGCGGATTAGTCGGGGCAGAAACTACAATCACTGGCAACTGCCTGCACAAGAACATTTACCCGGCATATATTACGCCAGCAAGTTGATTTCGCTAGCGCAATGTTCTAGGCATCCATATTATGTAATATCCATCCATTATATATGTCTAGGCAATCAGGACATTTCACACAATTTATACATGTAGTTCAATAAAACTAACATACAGGCTTCATCGAAAACCTTAAACTTCATTTGATAAACAAAACGACAATATATAAGGAGGTTGTGCCACAAAAGGAGTACATATATGTTCGCCACAACCAAAATAAAGTAGTGCCACAAGAGGAGATGTACATATGTTTCTAGATGTGTGCCACACAACCAAAATGAGCTTGACAACCACCAAAATGAGGATAGTAAGTCTCTAGGTTCAACAAACAAGACACATGACATTATCACTCCAGCTTAATTGTAGGTCTTCCAAATCTCCAGCAGCTTGAAGATCTTCCAAACCTTATTGAACTTGTGTATCTCTCGGAAACATGCAATAGATCAGAAGGTGTTACATACAACAGTTGCATTCAGAAGTTAAGGAAGAAGTTACAACAATCACATACAACAGCTGCATATGTTCTGAAATTAGAGCAACCAGTAACATCTCTAGAGTAATCACTACTATAGTAGAGAACATGTCCATTTTTATCGAGAGCGGCGTTTTGGCTCCTAGGTGCATATGCACCCATTGTTGAAATACACATTTTAAAAAGTTGAAAAATTCGGAACAAAAATCCCACGTGTATATCCGGACATTTTATGTGCGTTCACAAGGTTTCGGTGAAAAATAACGTTTTTTGTGGCTTGTGTAAAAAAGATAAAGAAATGCCTCGTGAATAGTTAGAATGAAGCATCAGAAACTGTCTTTTTTACACAAACCACAAAAAACGTCGTTTTTCACTGAAACCTTGTGCACGCACATAAAATGTCCGGATATACATGCGGGATTTTTGTTCCGAATTTTTCAACTTTTCGAAATGTGTATTTCGACAATGGGTGCATATGCATCTAGGAGCCAAAGACAATTACTGATTTTTATCATCTTAACAAGTAACAAGCTTATCATACTTCTCATCAAAATGTAGTGTGCAAAGTCTGTACAAATATTACCAGGAAGATGTTATAACAATCACATACAACAGCCACATGGCCACATACAACAGCTGAATATGTTTAGAAGCATAGAACAATTAGTAACATCTCTTGAGTACGAATGTAGCAATTCTGTGCCCAGGCTCATCTGCACCCAGCTAGAAAACAATTCACAAAAAATACTAGACAAATTCCAAAAATTCAAAAAAAAATTCCCATTGTAGAAAATTTATTGCTTGAGGTTCGCTCCAAATTTTAGCTTATTTGGACATTTGAGTAGCTCTCAGCAAAAAAGACAAATCGGGTCAAAACAGTACATGAATAGTACAATTTGTCCTTTTTGCCGAGAGTTGCTCATTTTTCCAAATGATTTGAAAATTGGAGCGGGCCTCACGCATCAAATTGTCTACCATGAGAAAAAAATTTGAATTTTTTGAATTTTTCTAATATTTGTTTTGACTATTTTTATTCAACACGGGTGCAGATGAGCCCGGGCTCAGAAAAGGATTTTCGCTAGAGTACTCTCTACTCTAGTATAGAACATGTCCATTTTTTATCATATTGACAGTAGCAAGTTTATCTTACTTCTCATCCAAATTGAGTGTGCAAAGTCTGTACAAATATCAACAGTAACCTATATTGTACAACAAAATTTGGAGCGCACCTCACGCACCAGATTATCTTGCATGCAAAAAATAGGACTTTTTAAAATTATTTTTAGTATTTTTTGTGAATTTTCTCTTCACCAGGTGCAGATGAGTTTGGGCTCAAAAATGGATATTCAACCGGAAAGAAACAGAAAAAAAAGAACAAAAATGAAAGGAAAAGAAAAAAAGAATATTTTGTTCATTAAAAAGGGAAGAGTATTAAAAAATAGACTGTTTGTCGAGTGTTTATTGTTGCTCGGCCAACTCCCACCGCAGTTTAAAAATAATGCGAAAAATATAAGTCGAGTGTTTATCGTAGAACACCGGCAAAAATCCAAGGTAAGCAGGGACACGTGGCTCGGGAATTGTCAAGCCCTCTATGTTTGTCGACCGTCTTCTGCTTCCTTTGCCGAGCGCTGTCTATATGCAGAGTCTTTTTTCTTTGACACCCGGCATAGAACACACTTTACTGATTGTATTTTGTTCGCGAGTATTTTTTGAGACACTCAGCAAACCACATATATGATTCATTAATATTGCGCACACTGGCATTTTGTATCACTCGGGGGCAAAAAGCTCGGTACTAGTAGAATTAAACTGTTGAATATCGGCATTGTTCTAAACTATGAACCTGCCCCTGCATAGGTACTTTATCTACAGAAAAATAGGCGACATGGGGTAGAGAAGTTTCTTCCAAAACCTATATGAAAAGGAACATGGGGTAGAGCCTCAGGCTGTGTTAAATTTGGTGGAATCAAAGGTTACGGATGAGATGAATTCAACCCTAACAAAACCCTTCACCGTGAAAGAAGTGAGTGACTCCTTGTTTCAGATAGGACCTTTGAAAGCTCCAGGCCCGGATGGTTTACCAGCTAGGTTCTATCAGAGAAATTGGGAAGTCATGCGAGAGGATGTGGTCAGAGGCGTTCTCAGTTTCTTCGAGAATGGAGTCATGCCTGAAGGTATCAATGATACTGTGATCGTGCTTATTCCCAAAGGCAAGGACCCCAAGTCACTCAAGGATTATCGACCCATCAGCCTATGCAACGTAATTTACAAGGTGATTTCAAAGTGCCTAGTCAACCGCTTACGACCTTTTTTGGACGGGATTATTTCTGAAACTCAAAGTGCTTTCATTCCCGGTCGCATGATCACGGACAATGCCACTATTGCATTCGAGTGCTTCCATAAGATTCAGCGCAGCAGAAATAAACATGACACATATTGCGCGTACAAGTTGGACTTGGCAAAAGCGTATGACAGGGTTGACTGGAATTTTCTTGAAGGGGTCCTGTTAAAATTGGGTTTCAACCAGAAGTGGACAGCCTGGGTTATGGAGTATGTCCGTTCAGTGAAATATTCAGTCAGATGTAACGGAGAGCTTCTGGACAAATTCATACCATCTAGGGGGACTACATCAGGGTGATCCGCTCAGTCCATATCTTTTCCTTTTCGTAGTTGATGATCTGGTTGCCCTCATGAACAAGAAGCTAAGAGATGGCATGCTGACACCGGTTAAAATTGCAAGGAACAACCCGGGAATATCAAATCTCCTTTTCGCCGACGATAGTTTGATTTTCTTCAAAGCCACAATGGAGCAGGCACGAACTATGAAAGAGGTGCTAGTTACCTTCTAGAATGGCACAGGGCAACTGTTAAGCGAGAGTAAATGCTCCCTACTCTTTAGTGAGCAATGCCCGGAAGGGACTAGGTAGGAAATTAAGAGTGTTCTGGGAGTGATATCTGCTTCTTTTGAGAGTAAGTATTTGGGATTGCCGACGCCGGAAGGAAGAATGAAGGATGAAAACTTCCAACCGATTTTGGATAGATTTGTAAAGAGATGTAGTGACTAGTCAGGGAGGTTCATGGCCTATGCAGCAAAGGAAGTACATGTCAAATTTGTCGTTCAAGCCCTGCCATGCTTCACCATGGGTGTTTTCCATCTGTCGAAGGGTTTTTGTGAGAAATATGAGAAGTTGATTCGTGACTTCTGGTGGAGCGACGAAGAGGGCCATCGGAAAGTGCATTGGATGTCGTGGGAGCGTATGACCCGACCAAAGAGAGCGGGTGGAATTGGTTTTAGGGACATGCATCTGTTCAACCTCGCGCTGCTCGCGAAACAGAGTTGGAGGCTCCTTCAGAACCTCGATAGGTTGTGTGCCAGGGTGCTCAAAATCTAAATATTTCCCACATGGTAACCTGCTAGATATGGTGTTCACGTCAGACGCCTCACCGGTGTGGAAGGGAATTGAGGCTGGATTGGAGCTTCTCAAGAAAGGGATTATTTGGCGTGTGGGGGGATGGAAAGAGCATTCAAATACAGAGAGACCAATGGATCCCTCGTAAGGAAGGACTGAAGACTGCTGCCTTGGTGAGGAGGTCTAGATTATGCTGGGTAAATCAACTTATGCAACCGTCCAGCAAGGAATGGAATGTTGAGCTTGTGAAACAAATTTTCCATCCCTTCGATGCGGAAGAAATCTGCAAAATTCCCATCCCAAAGTCTAATACAGAAGACCGAGTTGCTTGGCACTATGAGCGGAGTAGAATATTTACTGTCAGGAGTGCGTATAGACTGGCTGCTTCAATCCAAGGACAGTCCCAACAGATCCCGTCGAGCTCTTCCAGTGAACCAAACTCCAGGAGCATTTGGGATCTGATTTGGAAAGCAAAGGTCCCGCCAAAAGTGAGAATCCTTGGGTGGCGTGTTGCGACAAATACGCTGGCCACTAAGAGGAATAAATGGAAGAGGACCCTGGAGGTGGATGCACCATGCGGTATATGTGGCTGTGAAGAGGAGGATGAATTCCATGCGGTGGTCGCTTGCACTAAGAGTAGAGCACTAAGACATGAAATGAGAAAGGAGTGGGATCTCCCCCCGGAATGCGCCTTCCAGAAAACTGGCCCAGACTGGCTGCAGGTGCTCCTAGATAAAATCCCGGAAGACATGCGTGCAAGGGTGCTCATGCTGTTATGGAGAGGATGGCACCTGCGCGACAACTGTGTCCATGGGAAAGGCAATGGAAGTATGAGGAAGAGTTCCGTCTTGCTCAAACTACACCGACAGTGCCCGAGTCAGGGAAGAACGTGTGGCCACTAACCGACCTTGGGCCGCGACGAACAGAGCAGGTAACAATGAGGTGGTCCGCCCCGGAACAAGGGACAGTAAAGGTCAATTCTGATGCCGCATACCTGTCGGACAGTGGGCAATGCTGGGCGGGAGCGGTCGCAAGGGATCACAGAGGCCTGGTGTTGGTGTCAGTATGTAAGCAGATTGGTTTTGCAGGAAGTGTGGAAGACGCAGAGGCTCGGGCGGCTTTGGCTGGCTTGGAGGCTTTAGCAGAAGTGTACAGAGGACCAATTGTGCTTGAGATGGAGTGCAAGGTGATAGTCAGCGAGTTAAATAGAGAAGAACGGAGTTTATCACCATGCTATGGAGTACTACGGGACACCCTGAATGCCCTAGGGGCTTTTTCCTCCTTCAGTGTCAGTCATGTGAGCAGGAAACATAATGTGCTGGCCCATGAGCTTGCAGCGGAGGCAAGGATGCATGGAGATCTTCAGCTCGTTGACAGGGTGCCGGACAGGCTGATTAATTTGATGCAGGATGAATGTACCCCCACCAATTGAGTATTCTGTATACTCGAGTATCTCAAAAAAAAAAAAGAAAAAAGAAAAATAGGCGACATATTAAGAAATCACAGGTGCCAGATTTCGAGCCGTGATCAGAGGCGCCTGCTCTGCTCCGTTAGTTTCGCGTGGATGCTATTCCGGGCGATGGCGGTGAGGAGAACACCCGTGATGATATCTGGGCTCTACTTACCGGACGAGCCTACAGACTTAAATAGTGCGCCTAATTCGGGTCTGCTGGTTGCTGCCCACGACACATTCCACTCACGTTGAAATACAAGAGCATAAATTTGCTAGTGAGTGCCCACAGCTCAGTTGACCGACGAAAACTTGATTCTCAGTCGACGATCGCTACCCCCTCCATAATTTAAGACGTTTTTTGACATTAGTATAGTGTTAAAAAGCGTCTTCCATTATATGGGACGGAGGGAGTATTCAATAACTATGTGCAGTCAATTTGGTTATTCGCTTATATACTAGATAGCTGCCAGTGCATTGCAATGAAATATAAATATTCTAGTGCATTAGCCCATGATTTACATGCCCATATTAATATGATTGCGTAAACAAATGTTTATCAAATATGTCCCTGATTTACCTACCTAAATAAATTTTAGTATTTTATTTGGTAAGAACTTATTGCCTTACCACATAAAACATAAAATTATTTCGCAACTCAATAAAATGTGGGATGGTTAAGACGGTTTGTAAGAAAAGACGGTGGAATTTGTTTGTTCCGCCACAAGAAACTTCCGTGACTAGGATTTCCTCTAGCCTTACAACCAAGGAGGCGCAGTGGATCCTGGCCCTTGCCGGTGGGCGGGCTCCTACTCCCCGCCTCGGCAGTGCATCTGACATCATCGGAGGACATGTGGTTGAATTTCCCCGGCGGATCTTGTCAGATTCAGTCGGTGTTTGTCTTTAATGGATCTGCTTTGATCCGGTCTTCTTCGTTCTTTTGTGTTCGTCTGTCTACAGGTTGGATCCTTCATATCTACGTTTCTGTTCATCGGTGACACTTGATGTTCTGGTGCACTGGCTCTTTGGGGGCCTTAGAACGAAGAATTCCCACATGTCTACTATAAGATGGTTTCTCAGGCTCCGGTGAAGGAGCAACGATGACTGGGGCGCGTATTCGGCGAGCTCCAGTTCTTGCAGTCATCGGTAGGTGGTTTACAGACATGGATGGAATTCCGCCATCGCCCCACCGAAATAAAATAGAAAAGACGATGAAAAAAAGATATAGGAGGAAAACATCAAAATGGAGAGAGGGGGTGTATGTAAGGATATACGAAGCTATTTGTCTTGTAGTAAATGGAACATTACATCTTTTTAAGTTGTAGAGATAGAGATTAGTCCATTTTGAGTTGACATGGGCTGTTAGGCTAGCTTCTGTTAAAAAATAAACTATGGATGAGGTTGGCGGAAATAGACGATGGGTCTCGGGTCCCATTGCACCTGAATTGGCACAAGAAATTAAAAAATATCAAAAAGAGTCAAACATTTCTGAAACTTTTTTGTATCAATCATGACTGAGCATAATACTTGCGTGAAATGTTTTGCTAGGGAATGACTACCATGGTATTCCATAAGAAAAAAAATCAATACTATAAAACATTTCACGCATATCATGTAATGGGTAAACTGAAGCACTAGAGTCAACATAACATGGTAGTCATTCCCTAGCACTAGAGTACCATGGTAAACTGAAGCACTAGAGTCAACATAACTTGAGTATACTATGTTTTCTATTTGTTTTTCTGGTTCTGTAGTGTAGCATGAGCATCTTATTACTTGGTGTCTACTACACAACTTTATTCTTGTAGAATCGTGTTGGGCCTCCAAGCGCGAAGTTTTGTAGGACAGTAGAATTTTCCTTAGAGTGGATGACCTAAGGTTTATGAATCAGTAAAAGCATCGGATGAAGATGGTCTCTCTCAAACAACCCTATAATCAAATAGCAAAGAGTCTCTTGTGTCCCCAACACACCAAATACAATGGTAAATTGTATAGGTGCACTAGTTCGCCGAAGAGATGGTGATACAAGTGTAATATGGATAGTAGATATAAGTTTTTGTAATAGGAAAAATAAAAAACAGCAAGGTAGCAAGTAACAAAAGTGAGCACAAATGGTATTGGAATGCTTGAAAATGAGTCCTAGGGTCCGTGCTTTCCCTAGTGCAAATCTCTCAACAATGCTAATCTAATTGGATCATATAACTATCCCTCAACGAGAGATGAAGAATCACTCCAAAGTTCCTATCTAGCGGAGAACATAAGAAGAAATTGTTTGTAGGGTACGAAACCACCTTAAAATTATTCTTTCCGATCGATCTATTTAAGAGTTCATAGTAAAATAACACAAAGTTATTCTTTCCAATAGATCTATCTAAGAGTTCGTACTAATGTCACCTAGATACTCCAATGTCACCACAAGTATCCATGAGTTAACTATACGATACGCATCAAATAATGTCAGATTCATAATACTCGATCCAACACAAAGAACCTCAAAGAGTGCCCCAAGATTTCTACCGGAGAAACAAGGACGAAAACGTGCATCAACCCCTATGCATAGATTACCCCAATGTCACCTCGGGAATCCATGAGTTGAGTGCCAAAACATATATCAAGTGAATCAATATAATACCCCATTATCACCACGGGTATTCATATGCAAGACATAAATCAAGTGCTCTCAAATCCATAAAAGTATTTAATCCAATAAAACAAAATCTCAAAGGGAAAACTCAATTCATCACAACAAGATAGAGATAGAGAAACACCATATGATCTAACTGTTGGAAATATGCCCTAGAGGCAATAATAAAAGGATTATTATTATATTTTCTTGCTCATGATAATTGTCTTTTATTCATGCTATAATTGTATTATCCGGAAATCGTAATACACGTGTGAATACATAGACCACAATTTGTCCCTAGTGAGCCTCTAGTTGACTAGCTCGTTGATCAACAGATAGTCATGGTTTCCTGACTATGGACATTGGATGTCATTGATAACGGGATCACATCATTAGGAGAATGATGTGATGGACAAGACCCAATCCTAAGCATAGCACAAGATCGTGTAGTTCGTTTGCTAGAGCTTTTCCCATGTCAAGTAACTTTTCCTTAGACCATGAGATCGTGTAACTCCCGGATACCGTAGGAGTGCTTTGGGTGTACCAAACGTCGCAACGTAACTGGGTGACTATAAAGGTGCACTACAGGTATCTCCGGAAGTGTCTGTTGGGTTGACACGGATCGAGACTGGGATTTGTCACTCCGTATGACGGAGAGGTATCACTGGGCCCACTCGGTAGTGCATCATCATAATGAGCTCAAAGTGACCAAGTGTTTGGTCACGTGATCATGCATTACGGTACGAGTAAAGTGAGTTGCCGGCAACGAGATTGAATGAGGTATTGGGATACCGATGATCGAATCTCGGGCAAGTAACATACCGTCTGACAAAGGGAATAGTATACGGGGTTCATTGAATCCTCGACATCGTGGTTCATCCGATGACATCATCGAGGAGCATGTGGGAGCCAGCATGGGTATCCAGATCCCGCTGTTGGTTATTGACCGGAGAGCCGTCTCGGTCATGTCTGCATGTCTTCCGAACCCGTAGGGTCTACACACTTAAGGTTCGGTGACGCTAGGGTTATTAGGAAGACTTGTATGTGATTACCGAATGTTGTTCGGAGTCTCGGATGAGATCCCGGATGTCACGAGGAGTTCCGGAATGGTCCGGAGGTGAAGATTTATATATGGGAAGTTGTCATACGGACACCGAAAAGTTTCGGGGGCATATCGGTATTGTACCGGGGCCACCGGAGGGGTTCCGGGGGTCCACTGGGAGGGGCCACCCCTCTCGAAGGGCCTCATGGGCCGCAAGGGACAGGAACCAGCCCCTGGAGGGCTGGGTGCCCCCCTTGGGCCCATGCGCCTAGTTTTGGGGGGGAACCCTAGTGGGGGCGCCCCCTTACTTGGGGGGCAAGCCCCCCTCCCTGGCCGCCGCCCCCCTCTAGATCTCATCTAGAGGGGGCCGGCCCCCTTCCCCCTTCCCCTATAAATAGAGGGGCGAGGGGAGGGCTGAACACCTGATCCAAGGCGCAGCCCCTCCCCTCCCCAACACCTCTCCTCCTCCGTTGAGTGCTTTGCGAAGCCCTGTCGGAGTACTGCCTCTCCACCAACACCACGCCGTCGTGCTGCTACTGGAGCCTTCTTCCTCAACCTCTCCTTTCCCCTTGCTGGATCAAGAAGGAGGAGACATCATCCGCTCCGTACGTGTGTTGAACGTGGAGGTGCTGTCCGTTCAGCACTTGGTCATTGGTGATTTGGATCACGGCGAGTAAGACTCCATCATCCCCGTTCCATTGAACGCTTCCGCATGCGATCTACAAGTGGTATGTAGATGCAATCTCTCTCCCATGACTCGTTGCTTAGATGAACTCATAGATGGATCTTGGTGAAACCGTAGGAAAAATTTTAATTTTCTGCAACGTTCCCCAACAGTGGCATCATGAGCTAGGTCTATGCGTAGTTCTCTATTGCACGAGTAGAACACAATTTGTTGTGGGCGTAGATGTTGTCAACTCTCTTGCCGCTACTAGTCTTATCTTGCTTCAGCGGTATTGTGGGATGAAGCGGCCCGGACCGACCTTACACGTACGCTTACGTGGGACAGGTTCCACCGACTGACATGCACTAGTTGCATAAGGTGGCTAGCGGGTGTCTGTCTCTCCCACTTTAGTTGGAGTGGATTCGATGAAAAGGGTCCTTATGAAGGGTAAATAGAAGTTGACAAATCACGTTGTGGCTTTCACGTAGGTAAGAAAACGTTCTTGCTAGAACCCTATTGCAGCCACGTAAAACTTGCAACAACAATTAGAGGACGTCTAACTTGTTTTTGCAGCAAGTGTTTTGTGATGTGATATGGCCAAAGTTGTGATGAATGATGAATGATATATGTGATGTATGAGATCATGTTCTTGTAATAGGAATCACGACTTACATGTCGATGAGTATGATAACCGGCAGGAGCCATAGGAGTTGTCTTTATTTTTTGTATGACCTGCGTGTCATTGAGAAACGCCATGTAAATTACTTTACTTTATTGCTAAACGTGTTATCCATAGTAGTAGAAGTAATAGTTGGCGAGCAACTTCATGGAGACACGATGATGGAGATCATGATGATGGAGATCATGGTGTCATGTCGGTGACGAGATGATCATGGAGCCCCGAAGATGGAGATCGAAGGAGCTGTATGATATTGGCCATATCATGTCACTACTATATAATTGCATGTGATGTTTATTATGTTTATGCATCTTGTTTACTTAGAACAACGGTAGTAAATAAGTTGATCCCTTAAAATAATTTCAAGAAAGTGTTCTCCCTAACTGTGCACCGTTGCTAAAGTTCGTCGTTTCGAAGCACCACGTGATGATCGGGTGTGATAGATCCTTACGTTCACATACAACGGGTGTAAGACAGTTTTACACATGCAAAACACTTAGGTTAACTTGACGAGCCTAGCATGTACAGACATGGCCTCGGAACACAAGAGACCGAAAGGTCGAACATGAGTCGTATGGAAGATACGATCAACATGGAGATGTTCACCGACGATGACTAGTCCGTCTCACGTGATGATCGGACACGGCCTAGTCGACTCGGATCATGTAATACTTAGATGACTAGAGGGATGTCAAATCTGAGTGGGAGTTCATTAAATAATTTGATTAGATGAACTTTATTATCATGAAAAATAGTCTAAAATCTTTGCAAAATGTCTTGTAGATCAAATGGCCAACGCTCATGTCACCATGAACTTCAACGCGTTCCTAGAGAAAACCAAGCTGAAAGATGATGGCAGCAACTATTCGGACTGGGTCCAGAACCTGAGGATCATCCTCATAGCTGCCAAGAAACAATATGTCCTAGAAGCACCGCTAGGTGAAGCACCCATCCCAGAGAACCAAGACGTTATGAATGCTTGGCAGTCTCGTGCTGATGATTACTCCCTCGTTCAGTGCGGCATGCTTTACAGCTTAGAACCGGGGCTCCAAAAGCGTTTTGAGCAACACGGAGCATATGAGATGTTCGAGGAGCTGAAACTAGTTTTCCAAGCTCATGCCCGGGTCGAGAGATATGAAGTCTCCGACAAGTTCTATAGTTGTAAGATGGAGGAAAATAGTTCTGTCACTGAGCACATACTCAAAATGTCTGGGTTGCACAACCGCCTGTCTCAGCTAGACATTAACCTCCCGGACGAGGCGGTCATTGACAGAATCCTTCAGTCGCTCCCACCGAGCTAC
Source organism: Triticum aestivum (assembly GCF_018294505.1). Lineage (NCBI taxonomy): Eukaryota > Viridiplantae > Streptophyta > Magnoliopsida > Poales > Poaceae > Triticum > Triticum aestivum. The sequence goes on from NC_057807.1 coordinate 702,208,773, forward strand.
AAGAGCTTTGTGATGAACTACAATATGCAGGGGATGGTGAAAACTATTCCTGAAGTATTTTCAATGCTGAAGTCAGCAGAGGTAGAAATCAAGAAGGAACATAAAGTGTTGATGGTCAATAAAACCACTAAGTTCAAGAAGGGCAAGGGTAAGAAGAACTTCAAGAAGGACGGCAAGGATGTTGCCGCGCCCGGTAAGCCAGTTGCCGGGAAGAAGTCAAAGAATGGACCCAAGCCTGAGACTGAGTGCTTTTATTGCAAAGGGAAGGGTCACTGGAAGCGGAACTGCCCCAAATACATAGCGGACAAGAAGGCCGGCAACACTAAAGGTATATTTGATATACATGTAATTGATGTGTACCTTACCAGTACTCGTAGTAACTCCTGGGTATTTGATACCGGTGCCGTTGCTCATATATGTAACTCACAGCAGGAGCTGCGGAATAAGCGGAGACTGGCGAAGGACGAGATGACGATGTGCGTCGGGAATGGTTCCAAGGTCGATGTGATCGCCGTCGGCACGCTACCTCTACATTTACCTACGGGATTAGTTTTAAACCTCAATAATTGTTATTTAGTGCCAAGTTTGAGCATGAACATTGTATCAGGATCTCGTTTAATACGAGATGGCTACTCATTTAAATCCGAGAATAATGGTTGTTCTATTTATATGAGAGATATGTTTTATGGTCATGCTCCGATGGTCAATGGTTTATTCTTAATGAATCTCGAACGTGATGTTACACATATTCATAGTGTGAATACCAAAAGATGTAAAGTTGATAACGATGGTCCCACATACTTGTGGCACTGCCGCCTTGGTCACATTGGTGTCAAGCGCATGAAGAAGCTCCATGCTGATGGACTTTTAGAGTCTCTCGATTATGAATCATTTGACAGATATGAACCATGCCTCATGGGCAAAATGACCAAGACTCCGTTCTCCGGAACAATGGAGCGAGCAACCAACTTATTGGAAATCATACATACCGATGTGTGCGGTCCAATGAGCGTTGAGGCTCGCGGAGGATATCGTTATGTTCTCACTCTCACAGACGACTTAAGTAGATATGGGTATGTCTACTTGATGAAACACAAGTCTGAGACCTTTGAAAAGTTTAAGGAATTTCAGAATGAGGTAGAGAATCAACGTGACCGAAAAATAAAGTTCTTACGATCAGATCGTGGAGGAGAATATTTAAGTCACGAATTTGGTACACACTTAAGGAAATGTGGAATCGTTTCACAACTCACGCCGCCTGGAACACCTCAGCGTAACGTGTGTCCGAACGTCGTAATCGCACTCTATTGGATATGGTGCGATCTATGATGTCTCTTACTGATTTACCGCTATCATTTTGGGGATACGCTCTAGAGACAGCTACATTCACTTTAAATAGGGCACCGTCTAAATCCGTTGAGACGACACCGTATGAATTATGGTTTGGGAAGAAACCTAAGCTATCGTTTCTAAAAGTTTGGGGATGCGATGCTTATGTCAAGAAACTTCAACCTGAAAAGCTCGAACCCAAGTCGGAAAAATGTGTCTTCATAGGATACCCTAAGGAAACCATTGGGTATACCTTCTACCTTAGATCCGAAGGCAAGATCTTTGCTGCCAAGAACGGATCCTTTCTGGAAAAAGAGTTTCTCTCGAAAGGAGTAAGTGGGAGGAAAGTAGAACTCGATGAAGTACTACCTCTTGAACCGGAAAGTAGTGCAGCTCAAGAAAATGTTTCTGTAGTGCCTACACCAACTGGAGAGGAAATTAATGATGATGATCAAGGTACTTCGGATCAAGTTGCTACTGAATTTCGTAGGTCCACAAGGACACATTCCACACCAGAGTGGTATGGCAACCCTGTCCTGAAAATCATGTTGTTAGACAACGGTGAACCTTCGAACTATGAAGAAGCGATGGCGGGCCCAGATTCCAACATATGGCTTGAAGCCATGCAATCCGAGATAGAATCCATGTATGAAAACAAAGTATGGACTTTGACAGACTTGCCTGATGATCGGCGAGCGATAGAAAACAAATGGATCTTTAAGAAGAAGACGGACGTGGATGGTAATGTTACCATCTACAAAGCTCGACTTGTCGCTAAGGGTTATCGGCAAGTTCAAGGGATTGACTACGATGAGACTTTCTCTCCCGTAGCGAAGCTTAAGTCCGTCCGAATCATGTTAGCAATTGCCGCATACTATGATTATGAGATATGGCAGATGGACGTCAAAACGGCATTCCTTAACGATTATCTTAAGGAAGAGCTGTATATGATGCAGCCAGAAGGTTTTGTCGATCCTAAGAATGCTAACAAAGTATGCAAGCTCCAGCGATCCATTTATGGGCTGGTGCAAGCATCTCAGAGTTGGAACATTCGCTTTGATGAAATGATCAAAGCATGCAGACTTATGGAGAAGCCTGCGTTTACAAGAAAGTGAGTGGGAGCTCTGTACCATTTCTCATATTATATGTAGATGACATACTTTTGATGGGAAATGATATAGAATTCTTGGACAGCATTAAGGCCTACTTGAATAAGTGTTTTTCAATGAAGGACCTTGGAGAAGCTGCTTACATATTAGGCATCAAAATCTATAGAGATAGATCGAGACGCCTCATAGGTCTTTCACAAAGCACATACCTTGATAAGATTTTGAAGAAGTTCAAAATGGATCAGTCCAAGAAAGGTTTCTTGCCTGTTTTGCAAGGTGTGAAATTGAGCTCGGCTCAATGCCCGACCACGGCAAAAGATAAAGAAGAGATGAGTGTCATCCCCTATGCCTCAGCCATAGGATCTATTATGTATGCCATGCTATGTACCAGGCCTGATGTAAACCTTGCCGTAAGTTTGGTAGGAAGGTACCAAAGTAATCTTGGCAAGGAACACTGGACAACGGTCAAGAATATCCCGAAGTACCTGAAAAGGACAAAGGACATGTTTCTCGTTTATGGAGGTGACGAAGAGCTCGTCGTAAAGGGTTACGTCGACGCTAGCTTCGACACAGATCTGGATGACTCTAAGTCACAAACCGGATACGTGTATATGTTGAATGGTGGAGCAGTAAGCTAGTGCAGCTGCAAGTAGAGCGTCGTGGCGGGATCTACATGTGAAGCGGAGTACATGGCAGCCTCGGAGGCAGCGCATGAAGCAATTTGGGTGAAGGAGTTCATCACCGACCTAGGAGTCATACCCAATGCGTCGGGGCCGATCAAACTCTTCTGTGACAACACTGGAGCTATTGCGCTTGCCAAGGAGCCCAGGTTTCACAAGAAGACCAGGCACATCAAGCGACGCTTCAACTCCATTCGTGAAAATGTTCAAGATGGAGACATAGAAATTTGCAAAGTGCATACGGATCTGAATGTCGCAGATCCGTTGACTAAACCTCTTCCGCGAGCAAAACATGATCAGCACCAGAACTCTATGGGTGTTCGATTCATCACAATGTAACTAGATTATTGACTCTAGTGCAGGTGGGAGAGTGTTGGAAATATGCCCTAGAGGCAATAATAAAAGGATTATTATTATATTTCCTTGCTCATGATAATTGTCTTTTATTCATGCTATAATTGTATTATCCGGAAATCGTAATACACGTATGAACACATAGACCACAATTTGTCCCTAGTGAGCCTCTAGTTGACTAGCTCGTTGATCAACAGATAGTCATGGTTTCCTGACTATGGACATTGGATGTCATTGATAACGGGATCACATCATTAGGAGAATGATGTGATGGACAAGACCCAATCCTAAGCATAGCACAAGATCGTGTAGTTCGTTTGCTAAAGCTTTTCCAATGTCAAGTATCTTTTCGTTAGACCATGAGATCGTGTAACTCCCGGATACCGTAGGAGTGCTTTGGGTGTATCAAACGTCGCAACGTAACTGGGTGACTATAAAGGTGCACTACAGGTATCTCCGAAAGTGTCTGTTGGGTTGACACGGATCGAGACTGGGATTTGTCACTCCGTATGACGGAGAGGTATCACTGGGCCCACTCAGTAGTGCATCATCATAATGAGCTCAAAGTGACCAAGTTTTTGGTCACAGGATCATGCATTACGGTACGAGTAAAGTGACTTGCCGGCAACGAGATTGAACGAGGTATTGGGATACCGACGATCGAATCTCGGGCAAGTAACATACCGTCTAACAAAGGGAATAGTATACGGGGTTGATTGAATCCTCGACATCGTGGTTCATCCGATGACATCATCGAGGAGCATGTGGGAGCCAACATGGGTATCCAGATCCCACTGTTGGTTATTGACCGGAGAGCCGTCTCGGTCATGTCTGCATGTCTCCCGAACCCGTAGGGTCTACACACTTAAGGTTCGGTGACACTAGGGTTATTAGGAAGACTTGTATGTGATTACCAAATGTTGTTCGGAGTCCCGGATGAGATCCCGGACGTCACGAGGAGTTCCGGAATGGTCCGGAGGTGAAGATTTATATATGGGAACTTGTCATACAGACACCGGAAAGTTTCGGGGGCATATCGGTATTGTACCGGGGCCACCGGAGGGGTTCCGGGGGTCCACCGGGAGGGGCCACCCCTCTCGGAGGGCCTCATGGGCCGCAAGGGACAGGGAACCAGCCCCTGGAGGGCTGGGCGCCCCCCCCCTTGGGCCCATGCGCCTAGTTTTTGGGGGGGGACCCTAGTGGGGGCGCCCCCTTACTTGGGGGGCAAGCCCCCCTCCCTGGCCGCCGCCCCCCTCTAGATATCATCTAGAGGGGGCCGGCCCCCTTCCCCCTTCCCCTATAAATAGAGGGGCGAGGGGAGGACTGAACACCTGATCCAAGGCGCAGCCCCTCCCCTCCCCAACACCTCTCCTCCTCCGTTGAGTGCTTGGCGAAGCCCTGTCGGAGTATTGCCTCTCCACCAACACCACGCCGTCGTGCTACTACTGGAGCCTTCTTCCTCAACCTCTCCTTTCCCCTTGCTGGATCAAGAAGGAGGAGACGTCATCCGCTCCGTACGTGTGTTGAACGCGGAGGTGCTGTCCGTTCAGCACTTGGTCATCGGTGATTTGGATCACGGCGAGTGCGACTCCATCATCCCCGTTCCATTGAATGCTTCCGCACGCGATCTACAAGTGGTATGTAGATGCAATCTCTCTCCCATGACTCGTTGCTTAGATGAACTCATAGATGGATCTTGGTGAAACCGTAGGAAAATTTTTAATTTTCTGCAACGTTCCCCAACACTAACTATATTAACAAAGCCCGCGATACATCAAGATCGTGCCAAATCAAGAACACGAGAGGGAGAGAGACCGAGATTAAACACATAGCTACTGGTACAAACCCTTAGCCCCGAGGGTGGACTACTCCCTCCTCATCATGGAGACCATAGGGATGATGAAGATGGCCTTCGGTGATGATTTCCCCCTCCGGCAGGGTGCGGTAACGGGCTCCCAATTGGTTTTTCGTCGCTACAGAGGCTTGTGGCGGCGGAACTTCTGATCTAGGGTTATTTCTCATTGTTTCTCTATTTATAGGATTTTTCAGCGTGGAATCACGCGAAGATGGGCCAATAGTGGGCCACAAGACACCAGGGCGTGCCTGGGGGGGGGGGATGCGCGCCCTGGTGGGTTGTGCCCACCTTCTGGCTCTCCCACGAAGCTTCTAGTGCCTCTTTTATTCCAAAAAAATTGTCAAAAAGTTTCGTTGCATTTGTAGAACTTTTATTTTTGCACAAAAAACAACACCATGGTAGTTCTGCTGAAAACAACGTCAGTCCAGGTTAGTTCTATGCAAATCATACCAAAACAATATAAAACTGTTGTAAACATGGCATGAATAGCTCATAAATTATAGATACATTGGAGACATATCAACAACCCCAAGCTTAATTCCTACTCATCCCCGAGTAGGTATATGATAAAAGAAAATAATTTATGAAGTGTGAATGCTAGCAAAGTGCATACGTTTGATCAATGATAACTTCAATCACTTTTCCTAGCATCATAACATCAATTCTTTCTCATAAAACTTTTCATGTTAAATTAGCAACCAATTCACATGTTATGGTTCAAACAATGAATTCTCTTGAAACCAACAACCTATATTCTTAGTCACCAAACAATTGTAATTCAACTTATTCAACAGAGTCTTAGTAAGAGCTCCACATACTCAATCATCAAGTGGGGAAAGACTAGCCTTTTTTATATTGTGAAATTGGTATTATATGACTCGAGGATAGAAAATACATGGGTTGCAAGTTTAAATTTAGAATCGTAGTTTGGGTATTGGAGCAGAAATCTAGAATCCCTCGTATGGAAATTTTATAGTTAATTATGGAGTATAATTTATATTATCTCAAGATAAATCACTATTTTCTCTATAAAATACTTGCCAAGTGGGACTCGAAAAATGAAAGGGCATCGTTTTTATTGGCAGGAGAAAGCTTCTTCAATGTGGCAATATTCTACGGAGAATGATAGAAAATATGTTTGGTCGATGGAGACGAAGAAAATGCTCAATCAGATAACATCATGTCCCATATGGGAACAAATTGCATTGAGAAGGAAAATGGTTTGGTCACTAAGATTTGCTAGATGTTTCTTTAAAAATATAGTGATAAGTACAATATTTAATGGACAATTATTTTGAGATCTGAAAGTTTGATGTAAATAGGCTTATCCTTACCGAAAGTACATGATGTTTAGTTGAAGTGCCTATAGAGTTGTAACGACAAATGATGAAAGCCACTTATTACATATTCCCAAACATGTGGTGAAACATAAGTGCATATGTTACAAGCTTCTAATGCTTTTTTACATATCTTAGGAATCAAGTGGTACACAATAGTTGGGCATTGCATCACAACACGTACAGTTGTATTGGGGCCACAAGTAACACATAAAGCATTATATTACAAAAGGTATACTTTTCATGGGCTATTAATGTTATTAGTTCCCAGGGCCACCATAGTAGATGTAAGTGCCCCAGTCGCTTCCATAGACACCACCTTGCACATCATAACTGTTGTTCTGCTGAGCTATTAAGCCCACATCACTTGGCGGTATGAGAGAGTTGGAGGAATCTACCACTTGGATGTTCCTAATGTAACTGGCCTGACGGAACCCTTCATTGGGGAAGTGTCCACTACCCATATGTGTGGAAGTTTGGCCGACATCAGGTGAAAATACCTCACCACCCCACTGGACAGAGGAGGCACTATTTGCCAAGTAGGTGAAGATGAACGATGGCCAATACCCCACATAATAGCCCCCCACTTGCAGCCACCAATTCCCTCCCACCTTGTCCTACAAGCTAAAAATAGTTTACTACGAAATACATAATGATTAACACAATGTAGATGACTTAAGTTCCCAAGTAAAAGACAATACATCAAACTAATGGGCTAGTGTATCACAACACATTAGAGAGTTTATGTGCAACTATTTAAATATCTTACTAAGTTTAACTTACTTAATGTCAATGGCTAATATTTATTCATTTCAGCTCTAACCAGATAAGGAGGTGTAACTTCAAAGATACCTTGTTCAATAGCTAAATTAACAATGTTGCACTCGAAGACAAATATGAAATACGCATGGATACAACTGCGACACCATTTGTGTGCCAATAGATAGGCCAGGAATCACAATTGATAGAAAAAACAAGAGGACATTGGCATTGATTCTCTATGCCCATTCAAGAATTTGAGTTTGTGTGCCTAAGTTGAAGTATAAGTGAATTTCTCACCCTTTCCCATTAGCATAGGCTTTTGGTTTGAACTCATGTAGCTCAAAGCTAGATTTCTCGAGTTTTAATCCTAGCGACTGCTATAATAAAATAAATAATTGTGGTCGATTCCTATTTCCACTTCTAGATCTAAGGGAGAATGAACATGAGGAGGAAGTGTTGAAGTAAGTGAATTCTCCCACATTTCCCCATCAGCTTATCCTTTTTGATTGAACTTTTCGGCACAAACAACTCAAAACTTAGGATTTAAGTGTTGTATTACCTTCCAAACTAAAATGTCGATGTCATATTGTGCGCCTCCATAGGTGGAGGTTGGGGAGATACTGCCACCAAGGGTGATCTGATTGTTTGTCTGGATGAACCCTGAGCAATGTAGGTTGTAACATCCTGTTGTTTGATACGCATCACGCTACAATATTCCACATAGTAGAAAAGTAGCATCTTGATGTTATTACCAACATTCCTAAAAGGAGGGCTTGAAATTTCTTCAAATTAAGATACAATTAAATATGTTGTTTATCTTACAGTCCAGTAGATGAAGAGTCTAGTATTTCTATCCATATATAGACCTGGGTATACCTGCAATGTTTATATAGAGGACAAAGCCATCAGCCACATTGAAAGTGATTGCACAACTTACTACACCATTATATATTGAATGATTAGGGAATAGATAGATAGACAGGGAGAGAGAGTGGGTGAGGAAGAGTGAGATTTTGAGGTTCTCCTTTAATCGCAACACATGAAAAAGCAAGACAATCTAAGTCTTTGCACACAACATGTTTCTCCCTTCCATTGAAATTATACAGATAGAATGAGACTTGCCAACAAGTTTGCTCATATGATAAATTCCCATGGAATCCATCTTTTCAATCCTTTTTCCAGCATCTTCGTCTTTTTTATTGAGTAGTGGTGTCTTATACCTTTTGCACAATTGATCACTCATAGAATTGAATGTTGCTTGCTTATTTAGTTGAGTCCCTTTAAACATTCACCCTATCCATGGTTATATATCTAGGATGTCTTCTTAAGTTATTGATATAGTTTTAGTATTGTATATAATGTGGTCGGACATAAGAGATATAGGTACCTTATAAGATACTGAATAAATTAATTGTTTTGGATGAAATGAGGTCCACATTTGCTAAAAATTGATCATCCACCATCTTGTTATTATCATTGTCATGTGTTTCATGAATAAAACATATTCAATGGTTGAAAAACCATAGAAAGTGATATGCTTATTAGTCCACGCTACATGCATACATGCATGGTTTACATGGTGGCACATTAAGGCAACGATCGGTCTTGAGCTGCTTGGGTCACAACCCTGATCATGCCATAAGATTTCTTTGATGAGTGCACCACTTTTTGACTCTTTATGGTACTATGGAACGAGTTCGGCTAGGGCCTAGCCCAATTCTGGATGTACTAGTGTGACACGCTTCATGTGAGTATACTTTGAGTTAGGGAGGATATGTACATACAGTTAGCATTTTCTATATGTATATAGTGGGAGGGCTAGCTAATTTAGTCTCTTATTTATGGGGATTTATTTTGTAGTATTAATATTAATAAGGAGGGAAGTGTGGACTTTATATGTAGATTTAGAGGGTTAGATTATTTTTAATAATGTTTTGGTGGGATAATGAAGATGTACATTAGAGGGTTACTAAAGATTATGTTCTATAATAGCACATGTGGACAATGTAGATATGCATTTAGAGGTTTATTTGATATTATTTTGCATGATATATCTCAAAGGTTGCTTTAGGTTCTTTCTGATAGCGACAATGTAGGTAAGGGAGATGACTACATAAATGTTACTTTAGATTATATTTCAGAGGTGGATTAATACATCATATATGAAAGTGGGTTTAATGTTTCCCTTTGAGGTCCGACCTGCCATCCAGCTTCAATGGTATTGAGGTCGTTGCCACTGTAGGAACCCCCAATGATCCAGAGTTGTGTCAAGCTAAAGTCATCGGCCCTTGCAATTGTTGGTTTCCACAAATTGAAGCTGGCTTTGGTCCCATGGCAGTTATCAACCTGTGCAGATGCAATGGCATGCTGCTCAATATGAGCGAAAACAAATTTAAATGAGCACTTCCAGAATCAAATAATAGTAGTAATAATCCAAGAGGGAGATTATTTCTCATTTGAATGTGATTCTTAAATGGCTTTTTATACCTGGTGCCCCGTCGATATATTGGATATTACTGGTTTATTGATTGAATCGAGGTTTGCGATGCTCTGGGGCCTCTTTTTGCCATACCTCTTGATGGAATTGGCCCTCAAGACATCCTCCTCCTTGGTCCTTCGGATTGGTATTGTGTTCTCAGGGCACTTGCCATTTTGATGCCATGTTTGGGTGATGTGATGAGGTGGGATGTTAGATTCATGATACATGCCTCCTGGATGGTAAGAAGGCTGCATCTGAATTGTGGAATCATTTGGGATATTGGAGAGCATAGCAACTTGTCAATAACAAATCGCGAAATGAAAAGGGAAATGGTGTTGCAAAGTTTTACCTGTATAGTATGGTTCTTGAGGAGAGGATGGTCGAATGCAGGTTGTTTGGAGATGTGCACACAGTCTATGATATCTCCATCTAGGCTCTGTTAACTTATAGGAATCAGTGCTTGCAATTGGAGATAAAAAATAGAATAGTTCGAGCAAACTAGAAAACATTAGATCTTCGCTACAATCTTCTCATAGACAATACATAATGTGGATTAAAATAAAAAAATTCTTCCGACAACTATATGCAAACTCAATCAACCTTGGGATTTTAATTTTGTTAATAAAATAGGATTCCATATCTTAATCCAAAGCCGAGCAAGGCTTTCCTTTGTTCATCCGATGGATCATGTACGTACTATATCTCCGAGTATCCAAAAGACAACACTTGCTCGATACATTAATTTCTGGACATCATATTAATCATATTGCAACTACATACGAACCACTTATCTTTCCAAACAATATAATATTTGGATTTTATAACAAAAGTTTGGTTACATTTCGATGTTAATGTTAGTACACATGACTATCTTGATATGGTTTATTCTATGCTTGAGCTTGGCTTATGTCTTAGGCATTGAATAAAATTCACATCCAGGTAGGATGAAGTTTGATGGGACAACTAATTAAATGAAAAAAAATCTAGTTTCAAATTGAAGTTTATCTATTATATTACTTTATTACTATACTAATTAGAGATTCCCTAGAAGTTCTTACATTAATTCGGGAAAGAAAAGCTAACCATCTATTTTTTGGGACCAAATTATAAGGGCTAAGATTTAATTCAAGCATAAAAATAGAAGAGTAATATAAAAAAAGTTTGATAGGTGAATCTGCAGTATACACAGAAGGAAAAGGCACATGTAAAGTATCTTTTTTAGTGCGCGCGTGTCCTAACAACAGGAAAACAATTATCACATTCATAAAAGATGTGCAAATTCTAATAACCACAATATTTAAAAGGAGTTTACATGCATACATGCAGTTCAACTAAAGATGTTTTTACAATCCCTCCCGATTGCTAGGTTTATTTTTTGTGATTATGTTTGGCGCACTTTCCTGCTTCAGCTCTTCAAGATAAAAAAATACAAGAACATGAAATAAAATAAATTTAGAGCTTGGGGCTCTTTGGTGATAGTACACATAACGCAATTGGAAAACATGACTCACCTTGCTTGTTTTATCAAGGATGATGGATGTTGGTCCAGACAAGTTGATATTGACTAGATCATAATGATGGAAAAATATGCATTGGTCTTGCCTAACATAGGATTGATAGGTGGTAATCAAGGCTGGGTGTGGCACTTTAGTGGAAATGAGGTGCTTGCTTTCACCATAGAAGGCATGGCTCTAATACAACTGAACTTGATCCTATTTGTTTTCTTAGCTCTAGTACATGGTTCAATACTTTTTTTGACTATTACTAAAAAAATTCAGCTCTACTACTTTGTTCCAACACAGTTTATTTACTTTCACAGTCTATGTTTGATCTATTATAAATAGACCCAACAGTGAGAATAAAGCAAAGAACACTCCGTTCTATGGCACAAAGAGTTAACTAATAAACTTTGTATCTTCCGTACAAAAGATATGTTTAGATAGTCACATCTAAGTAATTGTGTCAACTAATTTAATTTTTAATTGTCAATAAAATATGGTTGTACTTCATATTGATAGCACAAAGTAGCTTCGATAAATTTACTTGAGAACAAATATTAGTATAAATTATGTATGAAATTGAAAAAATATCATAACGACCTATTCGCTAGGACATTTGTAAATTCACCACTATCACTAAATTAGCTACCAACAATGCTAAAGAAATTAAAAGAATATAAGAACTACATTACCTACTCATTCCATGGTTCCACTTTTTTCATTTACATGTAATCCAAAATGTGCTTATTTCTACACTATGCTTACTTGAGTTGATAGTATGAAAAATAGGCTACTCAAAAATCTATCATGCAATTACGTGCAATTTTATATGATGAAATTGGAAATGCATATGTAGAAATAAGCACTTCAGGCCATGTCACACATGCCATGTGTAGGATATATCTATTATATATTGAGATAATAATACAAGATTAAATAAAGAGATTTGCTAGAAATTCTAACCAAGAAAGCAAAACATGATGCCATTGATGTGCATTTACCTCCATAATTAACTAACTTTTATCGGTTGTGATTACACATCAGTCATAAGCCATAGCTTGCATGGAAATATAAAAACCTAATTAGGCCCATATTGGACCAATAAGGAACATGTAATGCATACTTTTCTTTCGCGGCAAGCCTTTTCCCTTCGATTAATCTAGATCTTTGCAAGAACATGCATTCCTGTATGAATTGGTTGCAATATATTCAGATGAGGTTGTCGTATGGAGCATAAATATTTGGATGGGTAATACCAGGCTACTCTTGGGTAGTGTAAAATGTTTATCAAATATAAGTATCATAAAAAAACATTTTCCCATGCATGGTTTTATATTGAGGTGGAGATTTTTTTCCATGCACGCATGGTTGCATATTGAGATCACATTTTGCATTAAAGATCCTAATTGGGTGGAGTATGAAATTCACAAAAGAGAAAAAAGGAAAATAGTTCATGAGGTGGCATGTGCGGTGAGATGGCATATGTGCATTTTGAGATTACACAAGTAGTTGGGATTACATACTTAGGTATATGGGATATATATCACCCTTATATTCTCAAAAACAATAATGGCCCTTATAGTTAGTAGGTATTTGAACCATTAAACTTGCAATGATATTTCCAAAATAAGCAGTTAGGTCATTCCTGAATCCAAAATTTAACTCTTTGAACTAATTTACTTTCATGTACTAGCATATAACTATTGACGATTCTCACAAAACTTCTTGGAATAGCATGGCATTTAACTTCCACAAACTTCTTACTGATATGTCAACTTAACAAAAAATGGCTAGAACTAGAGAAAAAAAATACTCATTAACTGGGTAAACCCTTGTTAAATAAAAAAATGATCTTAATTGTGTCATGCTATGGTTAAATACATGTGGGTATAAACATATTTAAAGCCACTAAATGTAATAACTTTTTCGACTAAAATTAGTAGAATTAGAGAAAATCTAAGGGGTCAACTAAGAACAATCACTAAGTACCTATGAATCTTCTAATATGTACTTAGATAACATCGTGAAATAGATGTTATCATAAAATATCCTAGTAATATGTGATAAAAAATCAATCGGATTATACATATGTGCAAGAAAAATGTTAGAGCAACCATATTTTACAAATATAATTAGACGAGATGACCGATGCTTTCTCTTTATAACATTAACACTACACGTTAGATCTAGAAACATGAAGTGAACTAGGTTGGATTTCTTGTAATTATATGCGAGGTTGATGGAACAATAATCCATACCATGTTCACATTCTTGATGCCAGCAAAACAGATAGATATGTGGGAAGATGTACATTGGCGGTGAAGCCTCCTAGATCGACGGTCAGGCAAGTGTTTGCACTAGGGATAACAATGACGGTCCAATAGAAATATACTAACAATTTGTGATGTGAGCCTATATCTTAGGACTTTATTAGTTAAAGGAATTTAGAAATAATTTGATAGAATCTTAATTCTATAGAGATGTTCTTATATTTGATGTGTTTGACAAAGAGAGATCAAAGCCAGGACAAGCTATGGGTGAGATGCTCCATAGGTTCATAATTAGTATAAGTCCACACAAATGAGAACAATAGCAATACTATAAATATCATGCCAGCAAACTTATTTATTGTCAAGAGATCCTATCTCTCGCATTTACCTATTAAAATTAATTAAAGTTTGATGAATTTTAGTTCTATGGGATGGACAATCACAGCATAGAGCAGGAATTAAAAGTCGATGTCAATAATACTTCTTCTGTTTTTATAATACATTCCAGAAATTTTGCTATCGAATTTATCCCACTATGCATGTATAAGTTGGTTATCGAAACTGTATAAATGTAGCTAGTATAAATTATTTTCCCAAAAGAAATATTACTCATTTTAGCAACATAATCATGCATACAATAATGACAAAAATTCTCTTAGAGATTTCCATATATAGAATATCGTTGTGTTATTTATTTTTGAAAGTTCACTCAAAAGATCATCTATAGTGTTGTGCATATTCAACCTTGATGTTCTTTCTCTAAAAAATATAATACCCATTTTCATAATACACCATATTTATTTTATATGAAATCAGATATAATTAACTAGAAAAAAGCATGTTACAAAATCAGAAAACAAAAAAAGGTACTTAAAATAGCAGGAAGACTCGACGTCCCATAGATCGTCACAATAGTTCTATTTTTCTGCACCTTATCAGCGGATGAGAATTTATAGATCTCCATAACTGGCATTATCATGATGTGAACATTCATTTTATGGACCCATATTATATTATACCAGACTATACTGAAAATATCTTCATAAATGCACCTAATCATCTCATGAGGATTGACCTGGAACTATTTGTGCCATGACAATTTTAAACTAGAATTAGTGTGATGGTATTCACATAGAAATATTTGATAGCTTGTAATATTTTATCTAGTAAAATATATTTTTCATCATAGTAAGAATACTAATGATGATGCCAGCAAAATATTGTGGATCACTTTGCATGTTTATTAATAAGAATCACATACTGCAGCAGTAGTGAAATTTTTTCCTTGAGTATATATATGATGCTAAATATATATTTACACGCACACAAAAACAAATAATCTGTCTCTGGTACGAAAGATATTTAGCCTATATTATTTAACTAATTGGGTGATCCCTACTAACATATTTTTCTCAACATGCTACCTCGACATGCAACCATGTATAAGGAAGACCCACTTCAACATGTAAGTATGCATGAGAGTTTTTACTCTATTATGTTACTTATATTCAATAAATATTTTTTCCTACTACCAGTAGTCGAATTCATATGTATTTTCATTCATATGTATTCTCAACTACTGCCAGTATGAAGAACCATGGCGCCAACGGAAACTAAGTTTGAGGTGGAGAATCGATGGAACAAGAAGCTTTGGGTTATGGCAGATACGGTGAAATATTTGTTGGCACGACAGGGATGCTTCGTCGTGTTGCTGGAAATCATGTCAGCTAAGTTGGAATTATTATGTGATGGATTACAACTCACGGAAGATGATTTGGGAACCTCGAGCGTTCCATGCAGCCATACAAGTTCACTTGGGTCGGACAAGATAGTGTGACACAAGTCGGTCGGTACAGAAGACGATGCACACGGGACCTTGAAGGCAACGAGGGGTGAGTGTGGGCTGATCATTTAACATGGAGTCATGTTGAAGGTGAAGCTAAATTTTGGAATACATCATTAGGTGCTGATTGAGGGGCTACATCATAAGTCGACAGAGAGTCGAAGCCTAGTTCAACGGGGAAAAAGCGATTGACATGTAGTTCGGACTGGAGCTTAGTGGTTTGATTGAAACGTGATAATTGTCATCGGCCGATGATGATTGGTGGTAATCTGCAGTGGGGTTTGAGTGGTGTGGGTTCGCGACCCTTGAGGCTCAACCGGGACAGTAGAGGCATGACACAGTAATAGTGGTGAAGCGTGCAGTATGCATGGGACATGGAGACGTGTCAGGGCTCTGGTGGTCATACATGTGGTGAGACAACTGTGAATTTTATTCGCGATGACGACAAGCAACGGTGAAATTCCTTTAAGTTTCAGACATGCGGTCAAGAAAGGGGTGCTGATGTTGAGTTCAGTTAACTCTTATCTATAACACCTAATAAGTGAGTTGTTCACTTTCACGCATACCAATGATTGGTGTGTGATGATATTGAACGGATACTCCAGAAGTTGGGAGCACAAACTAGGGTAATGAGAAACTAATTTTTTCTCGGGTGTTGACAGTGATCAAGAAAAGAATGGGCTACAAGTTGCAGGTGTAGTCACATGGAGTATTGGAGTAGCAGCGGTACTCATGGTATAAGCTCAAGTCCAATGTATAAGGTGGAGTTTGTATTGTGTTTAGACAGGATATGGAATCGTGTCCTAATAGGACACCTATATGCTAAACCTCTTATATAATGAGGGGTAGACGCACGATATAATCTATGCCAACCAAAGTTTTGGATTTCGTTTTGCCAAATTTACCGGGCCTTGGCGAAATGGATGAAATTAGGTTTTAGACGAAAATGCCAAACCAAAATTTGAAATTTGGAACGAATTTGACTACAGTTTGGCAATTTCTTTGAAATAAACCAGAAAAAATATATAGAACAAAGTCTTTATCAACATATATATATATATATATATATATATATATATATATATATATATATATGTAGAAATCAATTAACAGAATCCATGTACCAAAACATTATAGACCAAGAATTGAACATTATACACTCGACATGAACCCTAGATTAACACTCTTGTAGAACCTATGCACCAAGTCATTACGACCTCATGTGGTGGCCCTCCACGGTGTTGCCGCCGTCTACAGGGTCGCCCGCGTGCACGGGCGTTACCGCTGCCTCAACGTTCACCCTCCAATGGGGGAGAGAAGAAAGTGGAGGAGTGCTTTAGGAGGAGGAGGCTGGGCTGGGCGCAGGTGGAGCGCTGGAGCAGTAGGCTGGACGTAGGACCTGAATTTTTTGACCGGGTTACACTAACACCGGGCCAAACAGTATGGACGAATTTTGGACGAAATTCATTTTTTCTAGACGAAATCCAAAACTCTGATGCCAATATAATAGCACAGGCATGCAAGGAGAGCCGGCGGCGTGTGCTGGCGCCCGGATGGCGGTTGTGTGGTGTTGTGATGGCGTCACGGGAAGGAGCACCTGTGGGGATGTAGCCAAGTTCGTTAACCTTGTTAACAAATCTCGGTGTTGTGCATGGTGTGATTGCTTGCTCCTTGGATGACGGACCAGGTACTTCGGATTACTTCTAACATCATCTAGTTCTATAAACTAGTCGGTACAAATCATGCATGTATGGTACAACCAAATTAACACAGGAATCGAAGTGTACGTTTTGACTACGAGGTAATTAAGGTACGGTGAAAGAGGGAAGAAGGAGATCAGACCAGCATATACCAAGTTGTCTCGTCTAGGTTTGGATATGGATTTATACCACAAACAAAAGCAAGCGGAATCTTTGGCATGATAGTGCATATTTGATTTGTTCTAAGACCAGTTATTATATAGAGAAATATATATATATATATATATATATATATATATATATATATATATATATATATATATATATATATATATAAAGATGTATGATACTAATTTACATCATACAAAAAAAATAAGTTGATAACCTTTTTAAATTTGGCCAGCACAAAGTTTAACACAAAATATACCTCAAAAAAAAGTTTAACACAAAATAAATCAGAGCACGTATGTGTGACAAGATATAAACCTGAAGGTAGTTGGCGACACTTGTATACCTGAATGCTTGCGACAGGAGGCTTATTGAGCCGCCTGAGGAGGCTTCGCACCTCCCGCCGCCGCTGCGCTCTACTCTCCGGAGTCGCCGGCGCTGCTGCTGCCAGTCCCTCCAAGAAGACAAACGCGAGAGCCACGACGAGGGCGACCAAGCACGCACGCGTCGCTGCCATTGAGCGTCTGTTGAATATCAGAGCTAGCTAGCAAGCAACCAACCAAGCTCTGTTGGTATTGGTGTAGGTTTTGCTAGCTTCGGTTGCCGTGCTATATATACATCGCAGCGATGGAGAGGCGGCGAAGCATCCCGGCGTTTTATAAGGCCGGCCGAGAGTGCTCCGCCGCCGTATATTTTAGTTGGGAGCGACCGACCGTAGTGGAATACTGTACAAGGAATGACTAATCAGCAAGCGGACCCAGCTGGATTGTAGTACGAAACTATTGGGGTGCATGTCCGCGTCCAAATGGAATTCTTAAGTAGTAAGCCGCAGCTATTTCTTGGAAAACGATCATCCTCTCTTAGAATATCTTCAACAGCGGCTGCAAAAACCCCACGCGCGTGGTAAAATGCGATTTTAGCGCCCGCAGGACGGTTTCGCACGCTTCAGCGGAGGTGGGAAACTCAGGCATGCAGAAAACGATTGCGCACGCGGGAAAAAGCGGGTGGTCGCGCTAGATTTATCGTGCAACTTCTGGCGCGCCTATAAATTGTTGCGCCCTCCACGCGACCTCCCATCGCACTCCACCTCGCCACGCGCTTTCTCCCTGCTTCTTTTCCTCACCTCGCTGCCGACGCGCCACCACCGCGCCACCATGCCGCTGCACGGCCGGGATCTTCGGGCTATCGCTGCGTCCGCGAGCGCCCCTCCGTCGCCTTCTACATTGAGATTCAGTCCAGCGACATCCGCCTCGGCCTCTACATGTTCGAGAGCGCACGAGGCCGCCCGCGCGTACGACAGGGTGGCATGGCTCCTCGGGAGGCCTCGCCCACAGATGAACTTTCAGGACGTCTTGACGTGCGAGCAGGCGTAGGTCGTCGCCCCTCCGCCGCGGCTAATAACTAACGCCGACTGTCAGGAACACCGTCGGCGGCAGCGCCGCCTCCTCATCGCCGAGGCGGACGAGCGAGCCATGGCGGAGTGGCGCCAGCGCCACCCGAAGGATGTCGCCAACGAGCATGCCTTCTGGGCGGAGAGGAGGGCAAGCCGGCGCGTGGAACGGTCGGACATGCGTCGTCGGAAGGCAGTGGCAATATCGCAGTGCGATCTGGGAGCGGCATCATTCCTCTCTAGTGACAATGAGCAGTGGAAAGACGTGTGGCTTGATACGTCGGACGACACAAGCGAGAAGGAGGAGGAAGACGACTCGGAGTAGTTTTTAGTTGCACAGCGCGCGGCAAACGCTTTTTTAGCTCACCAAGCGGTGTGCGTCTGTTGAAGATGCTCTTAGGCTGGCTGATTTGAGAATGAGGCTTGGTCACCTCCCAAAAGTCTTCAGTGGAAGGATACCCAGTGACACTATGTTCACCAGACAATTTACGCGTTGGCAGTGGGTCCATCATGCATAGTACGTACAAGGCTCCTCTAGCTGCAACTTGGATGGTGATTTTCTTGTGCCGGTCTTTGAGTTTGGATTGCTCTACTCCAGCGAGTTTCCTGATCATAGGATGACGATCAAAGACGAGTAGTGCAACATAGGACGTGTTTGGTTGCCGTGCGCTACAGTATCCGCATCGCATATACTTCTCCATCCAACCTGGTTATACAAATGCAGTCTCAAATGCATCATATGCATGTTGTTTGGTTGTCTGCATGCCCTTTTATCTGCATGGGCTGAACCACACTGCGTGGTGTTTGATTGCCTGCATGTTAGTGCACAAACCCAAGGCATGGTATTTGGTTGTATGCAAGGCCTGATGTGTGGTAATCTCTTTGGCTAGTTGGTGAGGTTACCACTACACTCCGGCAACACACATCATAAGCACAACATAGTAATAAGAGAGCATCAACTAGCATAATTCAGATATAAGCAGTATCACAGTTCATAACAGTTCAACGCATAAACCATAAACATGTTCAAAGCAGACTCGATAGTACGCTCGAAAGAGGTGGCACGGCCCTACTCCTTGGCGGCGAAGGCTTCGTCGTGCTTCCCACACTTGTTGACAACCTCAATGCCATCGTCGTTGAACATGATGACCTTGAGGGTGTCGGGAGTGAAGAGCTTGAACGTCACCATGTAGCCGATCTTGATCTGACGAACGGCTGCGTAGGTGGCCCAACCCTGATCTAGGGTCACCCTACTGTTCATCAGCTTGACCGTCACCTTCCAGGAGCAGCCGGTGTTGTTCCTGAGCTTGAACTCCGTCGGCGCCGCGACGAAGTGCTTGGTGAAGTCCAGGGGCATGGGGATGCACTCAAGCTTCGGTGCAAGGATGACCTTGCAGAAGTGAGTTGGGCCATCCTCCTGATGGTAGTGGCCTTAGTTGCGGCGCTTGTTGCTGGGGGCTCCTCCATGCCCTCGTCGTCGCCACCCTAAGGCGTCTTCGGGTCTTCCTCGGTGGTGGGCGGCAGCTCAATCTCGTCGGGCATTGGGTGAAGGGGTTGCTTGCCCTTGTTGTCAACGGCCGAGAGCACCTCCGTGCCCATCTCATTGCTATCCTCGATCTGCACACAAGTCATGGAGTCAGGCACTGCACAGAGTTCATGGCTAATTCAAGAGCTTGTAGTTGAAACGGCATGACTGTCACTCTTCTCCTCCTTTCCATCCCCCTATATTTACTCACCCTGCCCACCACTACTTACCCACCCCCTCTCTTCTCTCACTGTCAACCTTCCTCCTCCCCATCGCCATGAGCTCTATCTCCAGCTCCAACGCCAACCCCTTCCCTTAGGGTATTGGCTGGAGGGCCTTTGTAACGCCCCGGATCCGATGCGCCAGGTGTCTGCCAGTTATTCGCCGTCGTTGCCATATCATTTGCTTGCATGTTGCATTTTATCATGTCATCATATGCATTTCATTTTGCATGCGTGTTCGTCTCATGCATCCGAGCATTTTCTCCGTTGTCCGTTCTGCAATCCGGCACTCCTATGCCCTCCGGCGTCCCCTTTTTGTCTCTCGTTGTGAGCGGGTGTTAAACGTTCTCGGAATGGACCAAGTCTTGTCAAGAGGCCTTGGTATAACAGCGGCAGACCGCCTGTCAAGTTTCGTGCCATTTGGAGGTCGTTTGGTACTCCAACGGTTAACCGCGTAACCCGAAACCCCCCTTCTCTTTGCAGCCCAACACCCCTTCCAAAGTGGCCCAAAACTTAGCAAACTCACCTCCATGCTCTCGGTCGTTCGATCACGATCGTGTGGGCGAAAACCGCTCCTCATTTGGACTCTCCTAGCTCCCTATATCTATATATATGACCTCCCTCCAAAAATTCGCAGATGAAACCCTAGCAAAACTCCTCCCCGCGCCGCCGGACGCGTCCGCCCGCGCCGGACACGTC
Source organism: Triticum aestivum (assembly GCF_018294505.1). Classification (NCBI taxonomy): domain Eukaryota; kingdom Viridiplantae; phylum Streptophyta; class Magnoliopsida; order Poales; family Poaceae; genus Triticum; species Triticum aestivum. The sequence goes on from NC_057807.1 coordinate 702,229,993, forward strand.
CGCCCCGGCCGCCGCAGCCACTCCCGCGCTGACACGTGTCGACCGCGCCTCTCTCTCTCCTTCCCGCCGCCGCGGCCCGCGGAGCCCATCCAGGGCGCGCGCGGGCCCGCGCCGCCGCCCGTCTGGCCCGCGCCGCCGCCCACCGCCGCCATCGCCGGCGCCGCCCGCGTCCCGCGCTCGCCGCCTCTCCCGCGGCGCCCCGCGCCCGCCGTCGCGGCGCACTGCGCCTTCCCCACTGCCTGGCCGGAGCGCCGCCCCGCTCCGCCGGTTTCACCCTACCCCGCCGCCTCTCCCCTTCGCCGGCAACCGCCACCGCCGGCTGCCCCAGGCGCCGCTGTGCTTCCCCCGCACCGCTCGGAGCCTGCCGGCCCCGCGCACCGCCGACCGCGCCCGCTGCCGACCGGATCCGGCTGGATCCGGTCCGGGGCCATCTCCCCGCGCCGCCCGCGACCTCCCCCGTCAACTCCGGCGATGCTCTGGCACCCTGCTCCAGTGAACCCCGATCTGGATCTGAGATCCGACAAGGTTGACTTTCCCCCCTCCAAAATTCTGCGAAGTCCCCGATATTTTGCAATTTTCATGCCCTGTTCAACGCATCATATCTCTGCATCCGTAGCTCCGTTTTGTGCGTGTAATATGTCAAATTGTTCGTCTCAACGAGTACATCATTTCGTTCCATTGCATCATGTTCATTTGAGCTCATCTTGATGCCTAAATCATCGTTGCAAGAGTGCTTCATGATGTTTTCTGCTGTCTGTTATCAGAACGAGCTCTTTTCTCATTTTTGCCATGATTGATGTGTGCATCCTATGAGGTTGATGTCTACATGTGTTTTGATCTATGCTATGTCTTCTTTACATAGGTGCTTACCATGTATTTTTGTGATCAATGTGGTGACTAGCACAAGCATGTAAACTAGGCTTCATGATATTGCTGTTTTCAGTCCCTGTTCTGCTGTTATTTTGATGTCATGTAAACATGTTGCTACAGAGAGATCCATGCATATTTTGAGATACTTCAGTAAGAATGTTTTGAATATATGGTTATGCTCTATCCATCCCTGCCCTCGGTTGGAATTATGGAGTAGTCTAGCGTGTCCTTTTCGTGCTCTACTTTTGCTTCAAAATGTGTCCTGGCAGATTGTTTACATGTTATTCAATTTTGCCAAGGTTGTTGTAGTTGATCCTTGCATGCTATGAACTTGTTCTTGTCTTGGTTTGTTTCACAAACATGTCTTCTTGATGATGATATACTTATCTTGTCATGCAATGACTTGTGGTGAGTGAAACGAGCTTGTTAAGTAGTGTACTTGCTGTTGCTGTTTTGCTAGGCTGAATCTGTTATTTCGCGATGCTATGTAAACCTGCTTCTACAAATCATTTTATGCATAATCTGAAGATGACCATTAAACATGTTTTGTGCTACATGTCATCCTCTAACCATCCATGCCCCTGGTTGCATTTATAGCTTTCTGTAGCTTGTTCATATCTTGCTCTAAAGTTGCTTGATAATGTTGCTGTCAGCCTGTTAACATTAAGTTCAGTTGTTATCATGATTGTTGCTAGTGTTCCGTGCACCCTATGACCTTGCTATTGCCATGCTTAGCTTCATAAACATGCCTTCTTACTGTTGGTTGCCTTGCCATGCCATGTTTTGCTCTGTGGTGAGTGGTACAAGCTCACCAACATGCCTTCATAATTCTGTTCCTGCCATGTATGAATCTGTAATATAACTTGCTATGTTTACATTGGTGCCATCATATTTTCTGGTCCTTTTTGGCTTATGGTCAGTAAGGGACTCTTGTTCTATGCAATTAGTAGGTCATGCCATGCCTTTGTTTGCTATGTTAACTTCCTGTAACATGTTATTTGATAGCTCTAAACATTGCAACCTGATGTTATTTTCTGCAAAGTCTGAATTGTTATTACTTGCAATCTTACCATGTGTGTTTGAGCATGTTCTAGTGAATTCTGGAGATAGCTCAGTGTTCATGTTTTGTTATGCTTTACATGTACATCATGCCCATGCCTTTAGTTATTATGTTGAGGTCCTGTAGTATATTGTTTTGATGCTTGCAATATGCCTAGTTACTGTTTTGGACAGATTGTTGCTATAACTTGTATAGAGTGCATGTGTTGAACCGTTGCTCCGTTTTGAGTGTGCTCCATATGAAACTTGCTTGATTTTGCATGTAGCTTCATATTATCATGTTGCATCCTTGTTTTGAAGTGTTTGCTTGATGTTTGGGTGCATTTTGCATCAATGCCATGTTTAACTTGTTATGCTCATATCTTCTAGGCCGTAGCTCCGAACTAAATGAACTTTATATGTAACTTGACTAGAATATCGTGTAGATCATCTTGGTGCATTTTAACTTGCTGTTTAACCACTTCAACTTAAAGTTTGTTCAGATCTGGACCAATTTCGAAATATGCATATGAGGACTTACCGGAATTGTTATATGTTGTTCCCGGCCTCATTTAAACTTGCCTTAGTGTGTTGCTTTTGTTTGCATCATCTCTTGCCATGAGTAGCTTCATGTAGTCTTGTCATGCATCATGCATGTTGTGCATCATGCCTTGTTCATGTGTGGTGTGTTTACTATGTTGTGTGCTTCTTCTCGATAGTTCCCGTTTCGTTGCGATCGTGAAGATTCGTTCGTCTATGCTTGGTTCGGCTTCTTCCGTTCGTCTTCTCCATGGACTCGTTCTTCTTCCTTGCGGGATTTCAGGCAAGATGACCGCTACCCTGGATCTCACTACTATCATTGCTATGCTAGTTGCTTCGTTCTATCGCTTTGCTGCGCTACCTATCACCTGTTTATCAAGCCTCACATATTGCCATGAACCTCTAACCTTTGACACCTTTCCTATGCAAACCGTTGCTTGGCTATGTTACCGCTTTTGCTCAGCCCCTCTTATAGCGTTGCTAGTTGCAGGTGAAGTTGAAGATTGCTCCATGTTGGACAGGATTTTGGTTGGGATATCACAATATCTATTATATTATTAATGCATCTATATACTTGGTAAAGGGTGGAAGACTCGGCCTTTTGCCTGGTGTTTTGTTCCACTCTTGCCACCCTAGTTTCTGTCATACCTGTGTTATGTTCCCGGATTTTGCGTTCCTTACGCGGTCGGGTGATTTATGGGACCCCCTTGACAGTTCGCTTTGAATAAAACTCCTCCAGCAAGGCCCAACCTTGGTTTTACCATTTGCCTCACCTAGCCCTTTTTCCCTTGGGAGTCACGCTCTCGAGGGTCATCGTTGAGTGCTGAGGCATGCAGTGAATATCGTTATGTTTTACTTCACAAATGATTTAAGTAGATACTGTATATTTACTTGATGAAACATAAGTCTGAATTATTGAAGGGTTCAAGTAATTTCAGAGTGAAGTTGAAGGTCATTGTGACAAGAGGATAAAATGTCTATGATATGATCATAGAGATGAGTATCTGAGTTACGAGCTTTGGCACACAATTAAGACACTATGGAAATTGTTTCACAATTAATACCGCCTGGAACACCATAGTGTGATGGTGTGTCCGAACATCATAGTTGCACCCTATTGGATATGGTGCGTACCATGATATCTCTTATCGAATTATCACTATCGTTCATGGGTTAGGCATTAGAGACAAGCGCACTCACTTTAATAGGGCACCACGTAATTCCGTTGAGACGACACCGAACTATGGTTTGGAGAAACTTAAGTTGTTGTTTCTTAAAAATTTGGGGCTGCGACGCTTATGTGAAAAAGTTTCAGGTTGATAAGCTCGAACCCAAAGCGGATAAAATGCATCTTCATAGGACACCCAAAACAGTTGGGTATACCTCCTAATTCAGATCCGAAAGCAATAGGGATTGTTTCTTGAATTGGGTCCTTTCTCGAGGAAAGGTTTGTCTCGAGAATTGAGTGGGAGGATGGTGGAGACTTGATGAGGTTATGGAACCATCACTTCAACCAGTGTGTAGCAGGGCACAGGAAGTTGTTCCTGTGGCACCTACATCAATTGAAGTGGAAGCTTATGATAGTGATCATGAAGCTTCGGATCAAGTCACTACCGAACCTCGTAGGACGACAAGGACGCGTACTGCTTCAGAGTGGTACGGTGATCCTGTCTTGAAGGTCATGTTGCTAGACAACAATGAACCTATGAGCTATGGAGAAGCAATGGTGGGCCCATATTCCAACAAATGATTATAAGCCATGAAATCCGAGATAGGATCCATGTCTCAGAACAAAGCATGGACTTTGGTGGACTTGCCCGATGATCGGCAAGCCATTGAGATAAATGGATCTTTAAGAAGAAGACGGACGTGGACGGTAATGTCACTGTGTATGAAGCTCGACTTGTGGCGAAGAGTTTTTCACAAGTTCAAGGAGTAGACTATGATGAGATTTTCTCATCTGTAGCGATGCTTAAGTCCGTCGGAATCATGTTAGCATTAGCTGCATTTATGAAATCTGGCAGATGGATGTCGAGACGAGTTTCCTTACCAGTTTTGGTAAGGAAAGGTTGTATGTGATACAATCAGAAAGTTTTTGTCGATCCTAAGGATGCTAAAAGGTATGCTGGCTCCAGCAATCCTTCTAAGGACTGGAGTAAGCATCTCGGAGTTGGAATGTGCGCTTTGATAAGATGATCAAAGATTTTGGGTTCATACAAAGTTCATGAGAAACTTGTATCTCCAAAGAAGTGAGTGGGAGCACTATAGAATTTCTGATGAGTATATGTTGTTGACATATTTATGATCAGAAATGATGTAGAATTTTCTTTAAAGCATATAGGGTTATTTGAAAAGTGTTTTTCAATGGAAAACCTGGATTAGGCTACTTGAACAATAAGCATCAAGATCTATAAGATAGATCAAAATGCTTAATAATACTTTCAAATGAGCACATACCTTGACATGATCTTGAAGGTGTTCAAGATGGATCAGTCAAAGAAGGAGTTCTTGCCTGAGTTGTAAGGTATGAAGTTAAGAGTTAAAGCTCGACCACGGCAGAAGAGAGACAAAGGATGAAGGCCGTCCCCTATGCTTCAGACGTAGGCTCTATAGTATGCTATGCTGTGTGCCGCACCGGAAGTGTGCCTTGCCATGAATCAGTCAAGGGGTACAAGAATGATCCAGGAACGGATCATTGGACAGCGGTCAAAATTATCCTTAGAGGGATAAGGAAATGTTTCTCGATTATGGAGGTGATAAAGAGTTCGGCGTAAAGGGTTACGTCGATGCAAGCTTTAACACCTATCCGAATGACTCTGAATAGCAAACCGGATACGTATAGTGGAGCAACCATTTGGAACAGCTTCAAGTGGAGCGTAGAAGCAGCATTTACAATATGACATAGAGAATTGCGAAGTACATATGGATCTGAAAGTTGCAGACCCGTTGACTAAAACCTCTCTCACAAGCAAAACATGATCAAACCCCAGAACTCATTGAGTCTTAATCACATGGTGATGTGAACTAGTTTAGTGACACTAGTAAACTCTTTGGATGTTGGTCACATGGCGATGTGACCTGTGAGTGTTAATCACATGGCGATGTGAACTAGATTATTGACTCTAGTGCAAGTGGGAGACTGTTGGAAATATGCCCTAGAGGCAATAATAAATTAGTTATTATTATATTTACTTGTTCATGATAATCGTTTATTATCCATGCTATAATTGTATTGATAGGAAACTCAGATACATGTGTGGATACATAGACAACACCATGTCCCTAGTAAGCCTCTAATTGACTAGCTCGTTGATCAATAGATGGTTACGGTTTCCTGACCATGGACATTGGATGTCGTTGATAACGGGATCACATCATTAGGAGAATGATGTGATGGACAAGACCCAATCCTAAGCCTAGCACAAAGATCGTAGTTCGTATGCTAAAGCTTTTCTAATGTCAAGTATCATTTCCTTAGACCATGAGATTGTACAACTCCCGGATACCGTAGGAATGCTTTGGGTGTACCAAACGTCACAACGTAACTGGGTGGCTATAAAGGTGCACTACAGGTATCTCCGAAAGTGTCTGTTGGGTTGGCACGAATCGAGCCTGGGATTTGTCACTCCGTGTAAACGGAGAGGTATCTCTGGGCCCACTCGGTAGGACATCATCATAATGTGCACGATGTGACCAAGGGGTTGATCACGGGATGATGTTTTACGGAACGAGTAAAGAGACTTGCCGGTAACGAGATTGAACAAGGTATTGGGAGACCGACGATCGAATCTCGGGCAAGTACAATACCGCTAGACAAAGGGAATTGTATACGGGATCGATTGAGTCCTTGACATCGTGGTTCATCCGATGAGATCATCGTGGAACATGTGGGAGCCAACATGGGTATCCAGATCCCGCTGTTGGTTATTGACCGGAGAACGTCTCGGTCATGTCTACATGGTTCCCGAACCCGTAGGGTCTACACACTTAAGGTTCGATGACGCTAGGGTTATAAAGGAAGTTTGTATGTGGTTACCGAATGTTGTTCGGAGTCCCGGATGAGATCCCGGATGTCACGAGGAGTTCCGGAATGGTCCGAAGGTAAAGATTCATATATGGGAAGTCCTGTTTTGATCACCGGAAAAGTTTCGGGTTTTATCGGTAACATACCGGGACCACCGGGAGGGTCCCGGGGGTCCACCAAGTGGGTCCACCATCTCCGGAGGGCAGCATGGGCCAAGTGTGGGAGGGGACCAGCCCCTGGTGGGCTGGTGCGCCCCCCCCCCCCACAAGGGCCCAAGGCGCCTAGGGTTTGGGGAGGGGGCGCCCCACCTTGCTTGGGGGGCAAGTTTCCCCCTCTCCCCCCCTTGGCCGCCCCCCTAGATGGGATCTAGGGGTGGCCGCCGCCCCTAGGGGGTGGAAACCTAGGTGGGGGCGCAGCCCCCTCTCCGCCTATATATAGTGGAGGCGTAGGAGCAGCCCAACACATGAGTTTCTTCTCCTGTTGGCGCAGCCCTACCTCTCTTTCTCCTCATATCTCGCGGTGCTTGGCGAAGCCCTGCTGGACTACTACACTCCTCCATCACCACCACGCCGTTGTGCTGCTGCTGGATGGAGTCTTCCTCAACCTCTTCCTCTCACCTTGCTGGATCAAGGCATGGGAGACTTCACCGGGCTGTACGTGTGTTGAACGCGGAGGTGCCGTCCATTCGGCACTAGGATCACCGGTGATTTGGATCACGACGAGTACGACTCCTTCAACCCCGTTCTCTTGAACGCTTCCGCTTAGCGATCTACAAGGGTATGTAGATGCACTCTCCTTCCCCTCGTTGCTAGTTTCTCCATAGATAGATCTTGATGACACGTAGGAAAAATTTAAATTTCTGCTACGTTCCCCAACAGCGCCCACCCACATGCACCGCTCGGGCCTGGCCCTGGAGAAACTGCCGATCCGTGCGTTCCCAGTGAGCCAGGCCCAGAGGTGCTTTAAGAAGCGTGCGATGTAAGCTCAATAGTGTATGCGGGTTACCAAACAGGCCGAATCCTTCCCGCGCGGGCCTGGTTGGACCTTATGCGGGCAACCAAACACGCCCATAGTGATCGATCTCCCTTGCTTGTTTATCTCTCGTTTACATCTCTTTATAGATTCTTTTCTACTTTTTTCCGATAAATATTAGAGCCCCCACATAACTTCTAGGATGGGCACGTTTGAATTAAAATGTATTGGTATTATACATCTGGCATGCATAATGAACCAACTTCTAATTCTCAGGTTAGTAGTCAAACCAAGCATCTTGCTGAACAATGTACATCGACCACATAGAAATCCACAACATTTATTATATTAGTTTCTCCAGCGCCAGGCAAGTCTCCCCACCCCCATCTCATTGACCTCCAATTGAAAATTAGATGGAGCTGCACATTACTGCAACTTGGACACCGGCCACAACATCTTTCCAGCGCACCAGCATCCTCAACAACTTCTGTTAGTTGACATGCATGAAGCTGCAACTAGCATTTAGTCTTCTACTCTTCTGAGTATATATGTCATTCCTGTATTTCATTGACACCAGCAGATAACATATAGCTGATGAAATGATAGTGACAACCTTGTTTTCTAGAGATACAAAACTAATAAGAGGCTACTGATTCAAAATCTGCTCCAATAATGCACTTGTGAATAATTTGTATGAATGAATTTTGGATCAAATGATGTTGACAGCATGGCAGTCAACGAACAAGTGGTGTATTGAGCCAGAGAAAAGGCACTAAATTTAATTACACTTGCTCATACATACGATCGGGGCGGAGCTCTGTAGGGGCCGAACCGGGCCATGGCCCATGGCCCGCCCAGGAATTTGATTAAAAATATTTTTTACCTATGTGTCTTCCTAACCCAGCCCACGCACGCACAGGCACAACATCCCCTGCTCTCCTCGTCTCGTGCACACACCGCATGAAACAGGCACGGTGTCCCCCAATCCCATCCTCTGAGCATGTAGCCGCGCCCACTACCGTAGACAGGGGGCACCGGCCGCCGGAGCACGCCGCCCGCCGTCATGCGGAGCAACCACCGCAGTGCCGCCCGCCCAGAACTCACCTCGGCCCTGCCCTACTCCCTCTCGCCTCCCCTGGAGTGATCGACGATGACTGTCCGAGCGGCCGCGCCGTTGTGCGTACTGCCGGCCAACCAGTCCTACGGCTGTTCTGCTCCAAGCCTCCAACTCCATTTCAAGGCTCCAACACGGCAGCATGTCAAGCAGGGGACTGACAGCCCTATTGTGTTCTACGATTTGATTGACGTATTACTTCTTTTGTTCATTACTCTTTTAGTTTCTATACAGAGTGTTGAACGTGTATTTTCTAGTATGAAAACCATTCAAGATCACACAATAAGATGGAAGATGGGAATCTTGCTAATAGCCTGTTAGTTTACACAGAGCGTGGAATTCTCAAGAATTAAAACCATGAAGATGTCATCGCAAATTTTAGAAGCAAAAAAGGATCGGAGAGTTGATTTTAGAAGCAGAAAGGATCGGAGTAGTAACTTAATAGTTCTTGTAACTTAATAGTTCTTCATGGTTGAACTGCCTTTTGGTACACACACATTTATGTATACACACATATCTGCTCGTTCCATCTAGTAACATGTGCTTATGATTCAGAAGAAGTTGAAAAAAAAATTGTACTCTTCTTCAATCTGGCCCGTCCAACATTTTCTTTCAAGCTCCGCTACGATTGCTAACGCGTACACGGTACACTCCAAGTAAGTAAGTGCCTTCTTCCCTGGGAGAGGATTTGTGGTCTATGGCGACATATGCACCCTATATGGAAAAAATATATCCTGAAAATGTTTTTGATATAAACTTGACCTTTTGTTGTACTCGTGAGAAAAAATCCACAAAAAGAAAATCTCTCTTTGACTTATTTTCAAAAAAGACAAATTTTAGGCTAAAATAGTGTGAATAGTGACCTATAATAGCAAATAAAATTTGTCTTTTTTTCTGTGAAGTCAATTTTTGTTTTTTTCTGGAAAATTTATATACTAGTGCAAAAGTTAGTCCATTTTTTGTCAAAAAAGTTCTTAACTATTTTGACTTTTTATAAAAAAATTAAAAATAAATCCCCATTTAGGGTACATATACACCCAGAAAAACAAGTGTATTTCCCCTTCTTCCCTTCGCCACGAGCTTCTACCCCCATTCTGGCCATAACCTGCCATGAGCTTATGCCTCTGTTTTTGGCTTCTCGCGACATGTGATAGTTGTCCCCTCCAAACAAAGCGGTGTATCTGTGCTATGCCTGGATCGGTATGCTAGCACACACAGTACATCAGTGCATATATCAAAGTGCAATCACATGTATAAATAACAAAACTGATATACACCTTAAGAATCTCAGCAGAAACAGGCAAACGGGTGTGGAGTCCCATCAACGCCATCGACAAGTTGAGTGCGGACTGTAATCCTATAACGAAAATTCACTCGTCGTGGAAATCCTGCAACATGATACGTTGCAGCCGTGTAGGTTAGTACATTGAATGTACTAGCAAGTCACACCACAAGAGATGAATAAATATCCTCTTTATACATGCAACATGGCTGGTGAATGGTTCTTAATTTAATTTGCATAAAGCTGATTTTTTCCCTGTCATCAAAAGAATATCATATTGTTACTACATAATTCATCATAATATGGTTGAGTTGGTTGCTCCATTCAATCTATACCCAAATTTATTAAAACCCAATAAATTAATTAAGAGTGACGAGATCACTCAATTCCCACTTTCCAGATGCTCAAATTGTCCATAACCTGGGACACGGCTAATCGATTAGTTTTACACTCTGCAGAGGTTTGCACACTTTTCCCCACAAGACTCGATCACCTCCTTTGTAGTCCTCGCACTGCCTGGTGTTTGAGAATCGGAAGATCGAGACATAGTCTTTCTGAAGTGTTCCCTCTTAACCCTGGGTAGACCGGTAGACCTACATATATAAATACATCTGCTAGTCTACCACTGTAAGAGGTCACACAACATACTCAACTAAGCCAGAGCCCATAATAGCTTGTGGTTGTGCAGGTAAGCTTCTAGTCATGAAAAAATGATGAATCCCTTTGAGCCTGGGTGGCAGTCCATAGGATGATCACACGGGTACTCCGGGATCCGCTGGGCAAGTCCACTGGTTTCTCTAGGATGCCTGGGCAAGTCCACTGGTTTCTCCAGGGTGCCCCTTACCAATCCACTCAGATGTGTGTTAATGTTGCCACCTTAAGGTTACCCTTAATTATTATATCACTCGCAACTTTCATGATCTCACATACCAATCACCGTCTACAATGGCATAGCAAAATGCCTACAACGTTGGCGACAAAGAAGTAAAGGCTCAGACCTACCTCATTGCACTACTGGGTTTATAATATAGCCAACTAACATATTCATGCAAACCCTACATCAAAGTACTAAATGCATATATAAAACATAGGTATAAAAGGGCATGATCAAGATGTAACTTGCCTTGTACTGACGATGAAGATGCAATATTCTATTGAGTCGTCTCTCCTTCTCGTTACAATATATCTAACAATATTAGAAAGTACTTTAACACACAATAACATCCAAATAAAGATCCAAATAAAATATTCAAATTACAATACAAAATAAAAAAAATAACATTCCTACATAAGTTGTTAGGACTTGGTTACGGGTTGAGATAAGATCAAGAATGAAAAAATGATATAGGTTTTGTTCTAGGGTTGGGTCAAAGTGAAGATCACGGGTTGAAGAGTTATGAGGCAAGGTTCTACGACAAAGTCTATAATGAAAAAAGGTAGATGGAGTTTGTGGCATAAAGGTTTTATGTTACAAAATGTATGTAACATCTCGTGAAGTCTAAATTTGTATAATGATAGCATATTACCAGAGAGGTTCCTAATGATCTTCTCAAGAAAGCTGAATCAAGAATCAAATTAAATTAATGATGAAATTGAATTACGATAAAAGAAAAAATATATGAAGTGTTAAGGTTGAAACTATGGCTAGACATAGATGAACAATTAGGGAAAGAATTCTAACAGCAAGATATGGACCGAAAGATCAATTTTGCTGAAGGAAACATTTTCAAAAGAATTACAGATTAATAGATATAGCAAAAATACTCAAATACATATTTTAAATTTGTGTCAAATTTAATTTACCAAAATTGAAATGTTTTTGTCTCATGATAAACTTTGTGTTTCATCGAATCCGTGGATATACAATTTGTCGAATTCGGACTTACGGTCTAGGAGATATGAATTTTCGAAGTTTGAGTATTTTTCTGAAAAATAATTACGGGATTTACACAGTGCTCACCGGAGTTTCGCCGGCGTTTCATCGGAGTTGGAGAAGAAAAGGTCCAGACGTCAACGAATGGCCGAACAGCGGAGAGGAGGTCGAGGCGGACTTGACAGATACAGAGGTGAGATCGTTCTCGTCCTCGGGCGCGGTGGAGAAGCCGCCGGAGTTGCGAAAACGGGTAAATATCGGCAAGCAATTCCTCTTGGAATAGAGCGATATAAAGAGGGGTTTTCAGGAAGAGGGATGAGGGCTTCGAGGCGCACCTAGGGGTCCTATTTATAATGGCCGAGGGAGCCGGTACAGGGAGATCAAACGAGCTCATTGTGGCCTCTAATGACGGATTGATTCCGGAACAATTAAGACAACAAAGTGGAATTTTAATCCTCTGAATGGGTTCTCCATGCAATACAAAAGATCTTTCGTGTTGATAAGAAGTGGAAAGAGCGAACGTTTCAAGTGCTAGAGGGAGAGGAAAATGTACAGGTACCATGGCTGTTTTTGTTCTCCTCCAGAATGAAACATAAAGAGGAGAAGAAGGGGTTCCTGGACTTGGGCTAAGGAAAAAAAATAAGATGGGCCTTAGCAGGGAACCAGGCCCAAGGGGAAAATGGAAAGAGGGAAAAAAATAGAAGTGGGCATTGTCCAAATAGGCTTAGGACATAATTACAACATAATATTTTTTGGTGCAAAAGTTTTAAAACAGCAAATAAAATAAATGTTCACATTTATTTTTAATTTAAGTGTGCAAAATGTTTGTATAAAAAACAAATAAAATTTTATTAATAAATGTTCAAATGAACCTAAATAACATTCATATATTTCGAAAATAGTGTTAGCCAAAAATTGAATAGTTATCCTGCTCTTATTATCTAATAAGTGTATTATAATTATCCCCAAAAATGTTCTCTTCTATAAATTCTCAATTGAAAAATAATAATTGAGCCATATTAAACATTTCCAAATATAATTTTGGAGAAGTCATATTATCTCCCCTCATAAATTTTATTTGATTAATTTGGAAATATTTAAACGACAGTAAAACTCCAAATAATATCATATTTCAATTGGAACTCCAAAATCCAAACAAACTCCATATGAAATATTCATCCACCACATTTGAGAAAGTCATCTTATTCTCACTCCAAAATTGTGATTGTGGTTTCCAATATTTCAAAAAGAGTCAAATAGAAATTAAAGCCCTTTGATTTCTTGAATAAACTTCCCCAACCATAGTTTTCTTTATTGGACAAAATGTTACCCAACTTTTATAACATGATTAAAAAAAGTTTTAAACAAGAACTCAAATGGTTTTAATTCTCGTGAAAAAATAAAATAGCTTCACATAATCCACCACACAACAATCAAACAAACAATCCTATTTATTGATTTAATATAACATTCCAAAATATAGAATTTTGGGATGTTACAGGAGAGAGCAAGATGAAGCATAGCAAGCAAGCCGAGCGTTAGCCGCAACAGTTTCCTTATATCCATCAAGTTCGATCCACTGCATAGTGAAACTCACTGTGTTCCATAATATATTATGCATTGGTTTTCTCAAAACTAAAGTTTCATAAAATTTGAACCTGTTTACAGAGAAAATTATCTATATCTTAATTACCAAATAAATGTAGAATCATCGTTGAAATATATTCCCATTTCCATATGGTACTAGCAAGAGACCCATGCGTTGCACGAAACATCAAGGTGCATTTATATGAGCTGTTTATCTCGTGGGAGATGAAGATGAATGAGGGAAGGCCTTATCTGCAAATATGGAGAGGGGTGCGGTTATCTTTTTGCAAAACTACCATAGTTTGCTTTCTATCTGTCAGATATAGATCGGATGGTCTATATTGCAGGATGACAGGCACACCATCATCACCAACTCGTTTTTTTTATAATATAAGAGTAGAGACATATTTGGTACTGTAATTTTTTCATATTTGTTTACATAAACTTGGCCAAAGTTTACAAGTTTGACTTTTATTCTTATCTCTACCTAATAATAAAGGGGCTGTTGCTTCTAGCGGTACGCCATATAAATTTTCCTCGAAGTTGTAAAATATTACCCACCTATGCCATCTACATCTATAAGTGACAAAAAAATATTTCACACAGAGGAATCCCACAGACTGCGCCAGCCCATATAGGTATCTCCTATACCGCGCTCGGAGCGTTGGGATTAGAGCAGCGTCACTTTCTGGGCGGCCTGTTTTCAAATTTTCATTTTGTTTTTTTACTTTCCTTTTTACTCCTTTAAATAACTTGGTAATTCAAAAAAATTCCGAAAATTAAGAAAATTAGATGTTTAAATATTTTTTTAATAAATAAAAAAAACGTTAATAATATTCCTAATTTTTGGAAAACATGTTCGCATATTTAAACAATGTTCGCAATTTTTAAAACAATTGTTTGGGGAATTAAAAAATGTTCAGGATTTTTATAAAAAGTTTGTGTGTCAAAAATGTTAATAATGAACAAAATTTAGCCAATTCAGAAAATGTACATGAATGCAAAAAAATATCCTAAAAATTCGAAAACTGTTCATGACTAACAAAAAAGTTTATTCAATCCTAAAATGTTCGCTGATTCAAAAAATGATCATGCATTTCAAAAAATGTTCGTTAAATAAGAACAATGTTAATGAGTTTAAAAAATGGTTCAACAAATTTCCAAACAAATGTTCATCGATTCAAGAAAATTTTTATAAAAATTTCAAAAATGTTTGCAAATAGTATAAAATGTGCATGAATTCAAAAATTGTTCTTCATTTTAGAAAATTTCGAAAATTAGTAAAAGTGTTCATGAATTGAAAAAAATGTTCATGATTTCAAATATGTGCATGAGTTTGAAAAAATATTTTTGATTTCAACAATTGTTTATGATTTGATGAAATTGACAGTGATAATGTATATAGATGATGTAGCAAAATGTGTTCAAGACTATTGTGGATTATGATATTTTTTTCTCCCTGTTTGGTCTTTTGCTTCTGCTTTTGCAGTTTTTTCACTTTGGCAAAAAAAAAACCAAAATAGCTCCTACATAGATGATTTTTTTGCTTCGGCTTTTGGATTTTTTCCATCGTATAACAATATTGATTCATAAGACAAAAGCTGAAGCAAAAAGGCCCTAATAGGAGCTTTTGTGGCTTTTTTGCCAAAGTGAAAGGCTGCAAAAGTAGAACCAAAAGCCCAAACAAACAGGACCATAGAGGTCCGATATCTCATGATGTAGTGCTAGGTTTAGAGTTAGTGAATACTAGAAATTGATGGTCTACAGCACCGGAAGCGTATTTTTGCCAAATGCATGCTCTAGTTGGTTAGCTATGTCACCATAACAAGTGGGGCCATCATTTGACCACTTAATTGGATGCCAAATCTGGTTCAAATTAGCAACAAAATGCGGTTCATCCTGTCACTATGACGAAAGTATATGGTTGAAAGTGGAAATTTGCCCGGACAAAGATATACACAAGATCATGCACACCTAATTAGAATCAAGTTATAACCAACCAATCATGCATCAATCTTCCTATGCAAAACATCGCATTGAGCTTAATTTAGAGAACTACTGACTTGTCAGCATGTATACGGCAAAAAAATGTATCACTATTTAAAGAAAAACGAACCAACTACTAGAAGCTTGCAATGATGGAGTTAAATTTAGGAGTCATGTGTACAAGTTCCAGCTTTTGTTGACTCGCCTAATTAACTATGGTTCAGTAATGTTATCTTGCAAGTTGAAGCTTTTGTTTACTTGCCTAATTAGCTCGAGAGAATTCCTTATTTGTCATTTTCTCAAATTTTCTTTCCTTTTTGGTCCCCTAAATTTTTCCATCCTTTTTTGACACTCAAACGTTATTTTGTGCCCTATGTGACCCTTTCATCCATTTTTTTCATCCAGCGGTGTTAATTAGGACATGCAAAGACAATTTTACCCCTGATAGTGGTATGTTACCTGAAAAGGGAAGAGAAGGGGGCATGAAATTGGCACGAGCGCACAAGGCACTGATCCGGGCCGGTGCCGACTGGAAGTTCCAGGTGCCCGTCAAGCGGCCGGCCGTATCCTCCTCCGGTGTGCGGGTGCGCCGAGGCCGCTGCCACCACTCATGCAAGGCGGCGCCGAGGCTGTCGGCCGTGTCTGTACATCGTGTTGGCTTTAGAACCCTAGTTCGTATCGTCCAGAAACAACACATACGTGCAAGCTAGCACACGTGAGCAGCTTGATTGATTTTCGAGCAGCAGCGGTGTACGTGCAAAGCTTGCAGGCTGGCAACTTTACTCTCGCGGTCTTGCCGTAGACGTACGTACGAGACTAGCTTCTGCTGGATTGATCTGACCGTCTCTCGGAACGTAGCGACTTCTCTCGTTGGAACGAACGCGAAACAAATATAGATGAATTGCCACAGGCTATGTGGTGCAAGTCGCCCGCCAGTCCATATGTGCACGCAGTGGCGGAGCTTGAAAGAAAAGGTCAGGCGGGCCGGACTAAAGGAGACCACAATTTCTTTTTCAAATTATGAATCATAAGGACACGGTGGTGCTATTCTGTGCTAGTGCGCATAATTGCTTAGCGTGCGCTCCGGCCTATGCTAATTAGGCGGGCGGGTCGGTGGAGAAGTCTACTCTCGATCACTAATTTGGTTGAGGGTAACGGTCCTTGCAAAATAAAGTAACGCATTTAATTTTATTACCATGCCTAGTCCGCTGTATCCTGATTCTGCGATCACTATTCATTGGCAGTAACGAGGATACTAGAGATGGTAATGGACAAAGAATACTTACCAGGCAATGAGTAATCACTGGTTTAAGCCCTAAACATAGTAAAATCTTGCTAACATGTAGTTACAAATTACTACGCTCACTATTGGCTGTAGTAAAAATGATGGAGTGGATGGTAATGAAAAAAATAATTACCAACAAAAAAATTATAGATGCTTTGATCCTGGCACATGGTAAACCTAGTAAACTTGTCCGATATGTAGTAATGGATTACTACATGTGCTTGGAAAAAACACTTGAATGATCGCAAGAATGAAATAATGAAGTGCTCTTGATATATATGGTAAAAAACTAAAATGATTATAGACTCTTCTGCACTACTCTTTGATCCTCTAATCATAAAATAATCACATTATAATGTTAGAATGAAAATTCATTTATTTTGCAAATAAAAAATAAAAAATCATTGCTTCAAGTAAATACTTGAAAATAGTTTCAAGCTATAGTTCCAAAATTGTAAGCATATGTTAGTAGTCCATCTAGTAATTGGTTTACCACATATTGGGAATACAATTATCATTTATAGTGTAACCTACTGTAATAATACAACAATGGTAAAGAATTTGCATCAGAAATGAACTTATGGTAACGGTGTTACCGCTCCGCACATGCTAATTTTGCTACTCCCTCCGTCTAGGTGTGTAAGTCATCTTACGAAAATCAAATATTCCCAAAACACTTAGGCGTGGTGCATTAAATTCTACCTCATTTCTTGTTTCTTGACATATTAACCAATAAAAGATGTGGGGTGTGCATTGTTTTAATGACTTGAGACTACCAAACACGACATGCAGTGGTTAGTTCATTGCATGCAATGCTATTGATTAGCAAATGAACATTAAATACTCTCATTTTCCCTTCCTCCTTGGTCAGGTGCACAACCTAAGATGACTTACTCACCTAGACGGAGGGAGTAGTCACTTGGTATATAGTAATTGCATTACGATTAGGTTTACTATTTTATAAAAAAACTGGGCACGTAATTGGTTACTATATTTCCTTTGCTAACTATAGTATTCATTTATTCATTACTATACGCCCATGTGGTGGGAGGAGGGACGGGGCATGGACCTGTCGTAATTTCATTAAATCATTACGCTGGAGTTCCCACCGAAAACTGAGGCACGTGCACACGAGGGCAAATCCACTGGGTAGTACTTTTTCACCATCTCACATATATCACTAGCTTTGAATCCTCTAAATTTGTTTCTAGGAATCAAGGTGGCGCTAATGGTTAGAAGATCCATTACCTTCTCATTGAATTTTCAGTTCAATTCAAATAGTTGAGTGTCGAGTGTCGAAAAGAAAATTTCCACTCGAAAGTAATGCTCCTTGGTGAAGTGGTCAGGTTGACGACTGGCACGACCACCACGCATGATGTATGTTTCCTCAAAGTCAGGAATGTCAATGAAATGGTTTACACAAAACTCAACAACTGTAGTAATAAATACTTGGTAGCCATTATCTGATCTCAAGTCTTGAAGACATTGTTTTGTTGAGGATACCAGACGGACAACATTCACATTATCTTGTGACTTCTTTTGCAAAGCTTGGCCAAGCAATTCAGTTATCTCAAAAATTTCCTTCATCAAACATAAGATAAAAATGAAGGCAAGGCAAGTTTGCGCGTATACGACCAGTGTGTTCTGGTCCCGGTGTTTGCGTGAGCGTCAGTGCGATATCAAGTGCTACAGCTAGTTCTTATACGTCAAGGCAAGTTGCGCGTATACGACCAGTTGAGCCGCAGCTTGATCGTGTGTTCGATCCTTGGGAAAAGCCAACAATATCTATGGCTTATTCTTTTTCTGATGGAAAGGAATGGTGATAGTGGAGCTCTGAAGCCTGGAGGTCACCCTTCTCCACGGGCACCAGCTCTCTATGTCTCAGCTCATAACCTTCACTCTCTTCCTGCAGCTCCAGTAGATAATGTCGCTGACGATGATCTATAGGACGTCGCAGAGCGCGTGGATGTCGGCAATCGAGAAGGCCTCCGGCGACGCCTGGGGCCAGCCTCCCGGCCTTCCGGAGCTGCAACACCACCCGGATCCGGAACAGCGCCAGCGCGGCAGCTATGCGGCCCTGATGAGAACGCACGCCCTCAGCACCATGGCATGCCCAGTGCAGCACTTCTCCTTGGCCACAACCCGAGGTTGCAGACGACAGTGGAGACGCTGACGACCACCAAGTAGGCGATGGTATCCCCAGTGAAGACTGAAGAGTGCGAGCTTGGACGCACGGGAGGTGAACCCCAAGAGGTTGATAGCGCTGAAGGCCATGAAGAGCAGCCAGAAAGCGGCGGCGTTGCCGGATGTTGGAGTCTAGCCCTAGCTCTCTCCCTCTGGTTGCTCTCTCTTTCACTGGCTCGAACCGAGGAAGAAGAAAGGTGGGAGACACAAGAGACGGTGGTCTGGCGCACGAATACCCGCCCGCCGCACGAATGGCTTCTTCCTTCAAGCATGAGCTCGAATCCACACATACAACAGCCCACACGGCGCTGCACTGTCCACTCCTCCATGCCCGCGCGCTCCGCACGCCCTGGCTCGCGCCCACGTCAGGCACAGACACGATCAACACATCCGGGCTCCAACAGAACGCCACGATCACCCCAGCTACTATTGCCAACTAAACCACGAGACCGGCTTTTCTACCATGCACGGGAGGTACCGTGCATAGCTGAGCACTTAATGTTTTGGGTGGGATCCATGCCACTTTTTTCATTAAGATGTTGATATATTTTTTATCACTATACTCTCATATCCATTGACTGTTGTGCCATAAATGCTACAGATATTTCTAAAAGAAATGTTAGAGATATGTGTGCACTATTCAACTACGTACTCTCTCCTTCCACAACCACGTGCATTACAGTATAAAGGTACTAAAATATTCAAATGTGTATCATAATGTTTTATTATGTTTCAAAAGGAAAAACAATCATACTATTTTACCGTTGTTTATCTGTTATAATGTTTCATTCAGTGTCAATACACTGAAAACTTATCAGATTTTTTGTGTTCTAGATTGCATTATTATGTTTCATAGAGTTTCATCATGTTCTGGAATATGAATTTTAAAACCCCTCAAAATATATTCAACAGAGGTCTTGTTTCAAAGTCCTAATCGCAAGGAACTCAATTGGAACTGTGCTTCAAAAAATAAAATAGGTTGAAGCTTTGAAATTATATGAAAAAATATGAATGGGAAGGTATTATTGTGTGTCAGGGATACAGAAGAGAGGTTGCTAGTGATTAACGTATGGCACAATTTGTGACTGATTGATGTGACTTTAGTGGGGACCAACATGCATGCATTCTAATCTCCAATAGAATGCACCGCTGAGCCATGCACGGGATCTCCCGTGCATGGTAGAATCTCTTTTCTCACTAAACCACGCATCAAGTGTGCGCACACACGCATACCCCGCACAACACACGAACGCACACTCACAGTCACAGGCCGTACACAAGTCGGACTATGCCAATACAATGGTCAGACCTTGTCAAGACACAAACACGCACGATCACACTCTCCACGGCCCAAACCTGGCGTGCCCGACGCCGGTCACCTCCACACGGAGATGGCTTATTGTGCCAACAATCATCCCGTAATCGATGACATCGTCGCGCACCTCCAGCACAAGCCGCCGCTCGCTGCCGCTGCAGCTAGCAGCCCACAGTCCCGTGCGCCACCGTACCACACCACTATGCCTCCACAGTCATCGCGCCGAGCCGCCGCAACCTTTACGCCACCATGATGGTTCTCTGTGACCTCCTCGACTCCGCGACCGCCATGCTTGCCGCGCGCACGACATCAGACCGCAAAGCCGGGGACTCGCCGCATGTCGCGGTTGCCACGCGCTCGCCTTGCACCGCAGCCTCCATGTCTGCCTCACACGACATCACACCACACAGCCATGGACTCGCCACACGTCGCGGTTGCCACGCGCTCGCCGAGTGCCGCAGCCTCCATGTCCGCCTCGCTCGCCGGCCTCGCCACCGCGCGCCACGGCCCCGAACCTGGTTGCGCTGATGCCAATTGTTGGAGTCTAGCCCTAGCTCTCTCCCTCTGGTTGCTCTCTCTCTCACTGGCTCGAACCGAGGAAGAAGAAAGAAGGATGGAGACAGAGGACACGGTGGTTCCAGCACTCGAACGCCCCCCGCACGAACGGCTTCTTTCTTGAAGCACGAACTCAAATCCACACGTACAACATCCCACACGACACCGCGCTCCCCACTCCTTCATGCCCGCGCGCTCCGCACGCCCTGGCTCGCGCCCACGTCGAGCACAGAGGTGATCAACACGGCCGGTCTCCAACAGAAGGCCACGGTCACCCCCCCCCCCCCCCACTACTATCGCCAACTAAACCACGCATCAAATGTGTGCACACATGCACACCCCGCGCCACACATGCATCACACCCTCACTGGCCATACACAAGTCGCACTACGCCTGTACAATGGTCAGACCATGCCCAGACACACACACGACCACACTCTCCACAGACCAGACCTTGTGCGCCCGACGTTGGTCACCACCGCACGAAGATGGTTTATTACGCCAACAATCACCCCCTAAGCCATGACGTCGTCGCGCGCCTCCGGCAAGAGCCGTTGCTCGCTGCCGCTATAGCAGCCCATAGTCTCGTGC
Source organism: Triticum aestivum (assembly GCF_018294505.1). Taxonomy (NCBI): domain Eukaryota; kingdom Viridiplantae; phylum Streptophyta; class Magnoliopsida; order Poales; family Poaceae; genus Triticum; species Triticum aestivum. The sequence continues at coordinate 702,251,209 of NC_057807.1, forward strand.
ATCGCCGCGCAGCGCCACTGAGCCTCCATGGTCATCGCACCGAGCCGCCGCTACCGCGGTGCCACCATGCAGGTCCTTTGCGACATCCTCGCCTCCGCGACCTCCGTGTCGCACGACATCACCTGCACAGCCGTGGACTAGCCGTGCGTCGCGGTTGCCATGCGCTCGTCGTGCACGACGTCCTCCACACTCGCCGCGCTCGCCACCGCGCGCCAAGGCCCCGAACCTGGTAACTCTGATGCCAATAGTTGGATCCTAGCCCTAGTTCTCTCCCTCTAGTTCCTCTCTCTCTCTCTCTCTCTCTCTCTGGCTCGAACCGCGGAAGAAGAAAGAATGGGGGAGACACAGGACACGGTAGTTCCGCCGCACGAACGACTTCTTACTTCAAGCACGAAATCGAATCCACACGTACAACAGTACACGGTGGTTCCGGCGCACGAGCACCCCCCGGAGGAATGGCTTCTTCCTTGAAGCACGAACTCAAATCCACACATACAACATCCCACAGGATGGCGCGCTCCTCACTCCTCCACGCCCGTGCGCTCCGCACGCCCTGGCTCACGCCCACGTCGCGCACAGACGCGATCAACACGGTCGGGCTCCAACAGAACGCCATGACCACCCCCCACTACTATCGCCGATTGTTCTGGAGACCGACTGTCTCAAGGACACGCAGGCCGCTCGAGATACACTATGATGGTGGATACTATTTTGAGATCCCTACACGAGGGCAGAGAGGCGAAGATCACACATGTGAAGCGTGATCAAAATGTTGTGAGTCATTTTTTAGCTAATTTTGGTAGATGTGAGAATCGCACTGCTATGTGGATTCGATCGGGTCCGGGTGTTGTTCCAGAACTTTGTAAGGCGGACTGTCCATTGATTGAGTAATAAAAACACTCTATTTCCCCACAAAAAAAAGTGTGCGCACACATGCACACCCCGCGCCACATACGCACACACACTCAGAGGCCATAGACATGTCGGACTATGCCAGTACAATGGTCAGACCATGCTCAGACACACACACGCACGACCACACTCTCCATGGGACCAGAACTGGCGTGACCGACGCCGGTCACCACCACACGGAGATGGCTTATTGTGCCAACAAGAGCATGACGAGTCACTCGAGTACGTGCGCGCAACGGCGCCGCAGGCGGCAGTGACATGCATGCCTGTCGCCGTTGGTGCTGGTCCTCGCGCAGAATGCCGGCGACACAGGCCTTTGCAATTAGCAGGAAGGTGAGAGCCAGGGGCAGCGTGGCACGGTGTGTGGCAGCTATGCGCAGTGCGAAAATGGATGATGATATGAACCACACCACGTGGAACATGCCCGAGCTGCGACGACACCCGGCGCAGCAGCAGCCCCGACGAAGAACACGATGCCACGAGCTGGGACGCGAGCACCGCCGCTGAAAACGAATCATTTTTTTCCTCTAATTTTTTCACGCACGCCTTGCGTATATAAAGGAGAAGTGGTCGTAAACATTGCTGTGTGCGTTTCTTTTAATCTCGGTCGTTAATCTTTAAGGTTAACACAGATTTAACGGATGTAAAGAGATGACAGATGAAGAACCATGAAATCATCCTCCCTTTAATAATAGGTATAGAAAGTGGTACTCGTCATGGGCAGTTAGGGTTATTCCCAGGGCCACCATAGTAGATGTAAGTTCCCCAGTCGCCATAGTTGCCACTTTGCACATTATAGCAATTGTTCTGCTCAGTTATCAAGCCCACATAACTTGGAGGATTGAGACAGTTGGATGAATTTACCACTTGGATGTTCTTGATGTGACTCGCCTTACCGAACCCTTCATTTGGAAAGTGTCCACTACCCATATGTGTGGATGTTTGGCCGACATCAGGTGAAAATATCTCGCCACCCCACATAATAGTGGAGGCACTATGTGCCAAGTCAGAGAAGATGTACGATGGCCAATACCCAACATTATATCCTCCAACTTGTAGCCACCAATTACCCCCTGCTCGGTCCTACAAGGCAAAATTATATTACTATAGAATAAAACACAGATGATTAAACATGAGGAGGGAATATTGTTTAAATTCCGTAAGTGTTAAAATCAAGGCCGAAAAGGGAACACTAAAGGCCAGGGTGAGCTGACAGGGATGAGTGTTTTTGTTAGTGAGCTCATATATGATATGTATTATAGATGTGTAGTTTAATCAATTCGCGATTTAGAAGACTTGCATTGTAAAAATATGTTCCAAGAACCATGAGACTAAACCAAGGTAAATTATTTGAGCACTAAAATACTCGAGTCCGCCAATCAAACTGGAAAGAGACAGACTCAACCATCTATGTAACTGGAGAATCTACAACAACGAGACGTCCTCTTGATGATGCATGCAATCATGCATCTTTCTTTTGCGAGGAATGCAATAATGCATCAAGGGTAAAAGTACGCCCTTCTACGCTACCCAAGGATCATGTGGTGGTGCAGACATCCCATAAAATTCACAAGATGTGTAACCGTTAATTGCAAATAAATGTAATATTAAAATGTCTTACCTGCTTTACCCTAGTTAAGTATGTGGCTCGTATTTATATGTCTCAACACTAACTGGGTAAGGAGTAACTTGATAGAGCCCTTGTTCAATAGCTAGCATGACATTATTGCATTTGTGGACAATTATTAAACGTGCATGGGACAACGTCTACTCCATTATTGAGCCAAAACAGAATAAGGAAACATAGTTTCCCAAAGAACAAGAGGTTGGCATGGATTCTCTATGCCAACTCATGAATTTGATATTTCATGCTTAATGTTGGAGTGTAAGTGAACATACGGTTTTTGGATTGAAATTGCCGGTGCATGCAACTCAAAGCAAGTGGTCTCGAGTTTAAATCCTAGGGGATATAATAAAATAAAAATATTTAGTAGACTCCTATTTGAACATTTCGGTGTAAGGGAACCTGCACATCATGGGGAATATTAAAGTATAAGTGAATTTCCCCTTTTCCCCTATAGCTTCACCATTTTGATTGAATTGGTAGGCGCACACAACTAAAAAAAATTATGATTGGAAATCTTATTCTATTTCGTTACCTTCCAAACTAAAATATCGATGTCATATTGTGTGCCACCATAGGTGGATGTTGGGGAGATACTGCCGCCAATTGTGATTTGATTGCTTGTTTGGATGAACCCTGAGCATAATAGGTTGTAACATCCTGTAGTTTGATACGCATCGCGCTACAATATTCCATACGACAGAAAGTTAGTATTTTAGTATTATTCCAAACCTTAGGAAAGGTCTCAATACTATCATTTATCAAGATAAAATGGAATATGAAGTTTATCTTACGGTCCAGTAGATGAAGAGTCTCGTATTGGTATCACCATATAGATTTGGATAAACCTACAATATTTGTAGAGAGCATAAGGCCATTAGGCACAATGAAAGATAAGGCACAACTGACTAGACCATTACAAAATGTTTTTGACTTGTATAATAGCTATGTCTAAGCATGACCACATGGGATTTATTAATTAGGTGGAAGAGATAATTGATACACGCACACACACATACACAAAGACGGAGGGAGAGAGAGAGAGAGAGAGAGAGAGAGAGAGAGAGAGAGAGAGAGAGAGAGAGAGAGAGAGAGGTTTTTAGGTTGTTTATTTGCTACAGCAAACAAAAACAAGCAAGAATAAGTCTTTGTAGACAACTTGTTTCTCCCTTCCTTCCATTGCAATTATCTAAATACAGTGTGATGCCATGCCAAAAGGGCACCAATATGGGAAATGCCCATGGAATCTCGCTCTTTTTAGTCCTTTCTCCAAATTCTTTATTCCAATCCCTCGATAGTTGCATCTTATCCCTTCAACACATGTGATGGCTCATAGAATTTTGGTTGCTTGTTTGTTTAGTTGAGTCCTTTTGAATGTTCACGCTATACATGCTTATATATCTAGTAAATTCCTTTATAATATTGATGATATAGTTTTCCTATAGCACTTAATAGTGTCAAAAATAATTTCACACGCCTAATGTACCTCACGAGTCCATGAACCCATGCTCCCACAGGGGCATAAGAGACTTAAGTATTTTATAAGATATAGAAGAATTGGATGTTCGTGGATAAAATTTGAGGTCCATGGCTAATCAAATTTCTTATCCTTTTTTTTCACAATCTTGTATATATACCATGCAATTTTATCCTGATAAAGAAGACTTCTATTACAAACTATTTTTCACATCTTGATTGATAGCTTTTCCAATTTGCATTCCGGCCCTTTATGTGTTTTACATGTGCTAATTTGAAAACTTAGCTTGAGTTATGTTAGCTCTTGTTGTAGCCATCCATCATGATTTCATCAGTTCAAATTTTGGCTTCCTAGTTTAATCCGCTATAACTTTATTCATCCATGTGTTTAGTTGAAACAAAAAATGTTAAGAAAAAATATATTATATTATGCACTCCACTATTGATTGTGTTATGAGCAAACATTTTAGCCAACACCATGGTAACGGAGAAGTTGTGTTTCCGCTATCAAAGAATGGTAAGTGGCATATGTAAAAAAATAAAGTTTTTGTGTTACAATGTAAATATGTACAGGAATTTAATATGAATATAATATATTATCTATAATTACTTTTTTTGGCCATATAAAGCATTAATATACTTTGACCTAAGTTGTTATTGTCGTTGGCATGTCATTCATTAAATATAAGAGGTAGATTAAATATGTTGACTATCATTATAGTAACCCTAAATAGTAATCTCAGTTACTTCAGGTCATGTTCACTAAAGCTTAGCAATTCATGAATTGTGATTACTAAATATTCCAATTGATTTAGTTGTGTGGTAAACTCCTTTTTTTATAATTAAATATTAATACAGGTTTTCTTTAATAATATCAATTGATAAAATGGGCATGTAGAAATAAAAATGTTATTTACGGTTTAAGATGTCTACATGTCCTTAGGTATTAGAAAAAATGTTGCAAGCACAACTAATGAGAAAGAACAAACTTTACGAATGGACAACCTAGTCTAGCTCATTCTTATGCTCTGGCTCTTTCAAAGCACATATATCATGCACAAATGCTAAAAGGTTGAGTTTAATAGATCTTTTATGATGGTGGATTTAACGTTTCCCTCTGAGGTCTCACCTGCCATCCTACTTCAATGGTATTGAGGTTGTTGCCATTGTAGGAACCCGCAGTGATCCAAAGCTGTGTTAAGCTGAAGTCATTGGCCCTGGCAATCGCTGGTTTCCACATATTGAAGGTGCCTTTGCTCCCGTAGCACTTATCGTACCGTGCAGATGCGGCGGCATACTGCTTAATGGGAGAGAAACAAAGTTAAATGTGTAAATATGACAATAACAATAGTACCAATCTAAGAAGAAGATTATTAATCATATATTCTTAAATGGTGTTTTACCTGGTGGCCCCTTAATATATTGGGTGTGTTAGTGTCATTGATTGGATTGACAAGTGGTATGCTCCTAGGCATCTTCGTGCCAAACCTCCTAACTGAACTGGCCCTCAAGACATGCTCCTCCTTGGTCCTTCGTATTGGTATGGTGTGCTCAGGGCACTTTCCATTTTGATGCCATGTTTGGGTGATTAGATGGGGTGTGATATTGGAATGATGTTGCATGCCTTTTGGGTTGTAAGAAGGACACATCTGAAAATATGACAATAACCGAGTGATATCCTGATACGTGAGTGTGATATTATGGGGCACTGCAACTTCTTATAATCAATCGTTATATGAAAATGAAAAATGTGCCAAGTATTACCTGTATAGTATGGTTCTTGAGGAGAGGATGGTCGAATGCAGGTTGTTCGCTGATATGCACACAATCTATGATATCTCCATCCGGGCTCTGTTAATTTCTAGGAATTAATTATTGTAACAAGATAGGAAAAATAGATAATAGTGCAAACAAACTAGAAAAAATTAGATCTTTCCTACATTCTACTTATGGACAATGAATAATATAGAATAGGATAATGTGATTTGTTTTTGGTGACTGCATAAAATATCTATTCGTTGTATTCATTTAATTTTGTTAAAATGAATAGGGTTCAATATATTAGATTAAATTCATATGTTAGTAAATATAACAAAAATCGGACACGCCTCTACCCCGCCCTCGACGGCGACTACACCGGCCATCTTCGACTGTGCGACGAGGTTTGGCAGGCGACGCTCCGTCCGACGCTGATTTAATGCCACTCCGCTCGCACATCCACCGCAGGCCGTCGCCGCCACTTCTTCGAGCGGAACCGAGCCTACGGCTACACACTAAGCGGGCTTCACGCATGTCGCTAGTCAGTGCGCTGGTTCGGCCGTGGTCCTCGCTGTTCGTGCATGCACGTTAGTTGGTCATGCAGCGTCCCGTGTGCTGGAGGCAGCTCGCGTGAGTACGCGTCCACGCTTCTGCCGCGTCAGGCTGCCAAACGCACGTCGTCCGGCCTGATCAACCGCACCTGTGCGCGTCTGTGCCGAATTCCGTAAAGATCGTCAATGAGTATGTTCACCGATCGAGCAATGGATTGTTACTGTGTCGTCCCATCGGTTGCAGCACCGCCGTTCCATGGTATTTCCTACGCATGCATTGTTCCGCGTGCTGCCGCTGCGTTGCCACTCAGGTCGTAGTGCCGCGACCCGCGGTCCACCTTCGTCTCATGGTCGTTCGCTTCAGGTCGTCCCCATGGCTGCACCGACCTTTCCGTTGCCGCTGCGTTGCCTCATCAGGCCTTAGAGAGCGTGGCACGCGGTCTTCGCCGCCTCACCATGGTTCTTCCCGTGGTTGCACCGACCCGCATGTTGTCGCTGCATCGCCCCTTTGGGCCATAGTGCCGCGGCTCGCGGTGCACCGCCACCCACCGTCCCGGTGGCTGCACCGACCCTCGGCGGCTGCTGTGTCGCCCCATTGGGCCGTAGTGACCGTGGCATGCGGTCCTTGCTGCCGCCCTGAGGTCTTCCCCGCCGTTGCCCCAACCCGCGCGTTGCCGCTGCATCACCCCTTCGAGGCGTAGTGACGTAGCACGTTGTCCACTTCGCTGTCCACGCGCATCGACTTCTGTGTGGTATGCGCCGCAACACCTTCCTTGGCGTGAGAACGTAGCGTTTGCACCTGTGTTCGTCACGTTGTCGGGTTCTGCCTTGCCTACTTCGAGCACCTTCGCCACTCTCCTAACCTAGCCGCCGTCGCTCTTCTTTCCGATCCACATCGATTACCTCGACACCGGCCACCCCGACTCGACATCGACCACGGCGTCCCTCGCACGGCTTCCTCGACCAAGGGTACATCATCCTACGCTCTCGGGCTACATCGACACCAGCGTAAAGGGCTATCACCTCGCTTGAGCAACTCGTCGGTTTTCTCTACAGTCAATGCGTCCGCCACGCGACACCGTCTGTGGTGCTACCGTTTATGACTGCGGGGGATATCAGTCCATCGGCTGCTATTCTGTTCAGTCTAACCGTCCACAACGCTTTGTTGTTCGCAAAGCTACCACTACGGTCGCGGGGATGTTAGATATATATTTTGTAGTTAGAGATTGCCTGGGATTAGATAGAATATTTCCATCTTATCTCTAGGAGGTGTCTTGCCCTTCAACTCTTGTGCTCAATATATACTCGCACTCGAGGTTTGATAATATATACATTGTGTTACGCCAATCCTTCTCTATCCCTTCTACATTCCCGATTTCTTTGCATGCAACTGCATGGTTTGTAAGACTGAGAGACGCTAAACACTTACATGAACACGCAAGCTAATGATAAACAAGGATCAAATAAATGCAAGCTACTCCAGTTAAACATGCATGTGTGCTGAGCAACGCATAACACCAGAGAAGCAAGACTTCCATCGTACAAGCAAACCGAACGTGAAAGTAGGCGGCACAACTACATATGTACCTGAATGCTTGCGACAGGAGGCTTATTGAGCCGCCTGAGGAGGCTTCGCACCTCCAGCCTCCGCTGCACCAAATTCCCGGCTGACATCTTCCGGGCTGCCGTTGGCCGGCCCTCCATGAAGAGAAACGTAAGAGCCACAACGAGCGCGACCAAGCACGCTCGCGCCGCCGCCATTGTGCTGGCTATCTGCAAGCCTGTTGGTGTAGGTTCTCCTAGATTCGGCTGCCGTGCTATATATGAGTGATCGAGAGGAGGCGGAGCGTCCCGGCGTTTTATATAGGGCCAGCCGAGAGTGCAGACGATCGACGTCTCCGTCGGCCTTGTTAGAATACGTATAGGACTACTACTAGGAACTTGGAGTCCATGATGTACACGGCCTTGATGGCCATGACGGAATCGGTCCGTTCTGTAAACGATCTCTGGTCGTGGATCGATCTATTGCAATATAAATATACGGCAAGGGAACATCACGCCTGAATGAATCATCTCTTGTTTCTTACAGGCTTGACCTCGCCACCCTATATTTTACTTGCGGCCGTTAAAGCTTCACATGGTCGAAGAGCTTCAAATGGAGTGAGCACTCACATTATCACAGTACAAAATCGTAGCTCAGCGAGGAGGGCGATGAAGCTCAATGAGAAACTGGCGAAGCCAGCACGACTCAGCCACAAAGTTAGCGACCGCGCGGTACTCTGCCTCGGTACTGGATCGGGACACGGCGTGTTCTCGCTTGGAGGACCAAGAGACGAGGTTGGAGCCGAGGAACACGCAGCAGCCCGAGGTGGCACGACGGGTGTCAGGACAGCCGGCTCAGTCGGCATCACTGTAAGCAAGGAGAACATGCGAGGATGAGCGGTAGAGCTGAAACCCACAGTGTGTGGTGCCACGAAGCTAGCCAAGAACCCGCTTAAGCAGCTGGTAGTGACCATCCATAAGGGCATGCATGGCATACGAAAGATCAGGACGGCGATAGTGTGTGGGATCGAAGTAGGGCACCCCATGAGTGGCGGATATTTTACTACTAGTGTCGACAGGGATAGAAATGGGCTTGCAGTTAAGCATGCCGGCGCGATCTAAAATCTCAAGCGCATACTGCTCCTGAGAGAGGAAGAGACCAGCAGCGGAGCAGTGCACATTTACCCCAAGAAAGTGATGGATATCACCGAGATCACTTATGAAGAACTCACCGGCAAGGGAGTCAAGCGACTGAAGCAGGCTGGTGGTACTCGCGATGAGGATGATGTCGTCGACATAGAGCAAGAGATAGACGGCAGAGGTGCCATGGTGGAGAATTAAAAATGAGGTGTCACACTTCGAGGACCTGGTTATAACAGACTAAGAGACAAGCATCAATATAGTGTGTAGATCTACAACGTTACAGTTCAACAAACGGGACACATTGGAGACATGGGCGCAGCCAGAGAAGGACATGGATATCCATAGGTACACCCAATAATTTTGGTAGAAGCCCCTCGTTCTGTTAGGTCTTCACGTTTTCCTTTTTTTTGAGGATAGGTTTATCTACGGACGCATGGAGACCTGACAGTTCTAGAGCTATGGGCACATTGAAGGCATTGAGTATGGCATTTTTTGTGGAGTATTATTCCGAAGTAAATTTCTATGTGACTACTTTGTTTATCCTACTCCAAATCATACATAGATCTTCGAGTTAGAGCTGTGCCAAATTGGATTTTATTGCAGTCCTTTCCACCACCTGCTACTTTACAAACTTAATTTTAAGAAATATTTTATTGTTTTCATTGAAAACATCTAAAATAATAATTAACCAAAGTTTGAAGTGGTTTATGGTATGTAGACATACAATATTTACAATATACCAAGTATTAACAATGAGAGCTAGATGGTAACACTACTACACAAACTATTTCCAGTGATGTCTTTTATTTATTTATAGGCTAGATGCAATATTTTTTGTCCCGTCTCTAACTAGGGGTTATGAAAACCGCCTTATTTGTAGTACCCTAGAATTCGTCATAGTAACCGGTTCAATTTACAAGGGCGATTCGTATGGTGGATCACCCAATAGAAATGGAATCAATTTCTAAGTGTAAATGCAGAAATATATCTACAAAAAGGGCCAAAAATAGAGAACACTGCCGTGTGCTAGCATCTACCACACTTAATTACAACAATAGTTCAAAGAATGTTTTGAGCTGGTGTCATTTCTGGCCCCTACGAACTTTTGGAGCTAGAACAATGAGCCCATTAAAGGCATCCATTTGGGATTTTTCTTTTTTGCTATTCTGCTAATGTGTATGTTTATCCACTTTGTTTTATCTTTAAAACTCCAAATCATGCATGAAATTTCGAGCTGGAGAGCTGCTTTCCAACAAATACTACTCTCCATCGATCATTTATTTCCAAATTATGAAGCGTTTGCGCCATGGGATCCCGAGTCACAAATCGTCTTCAATGTTGTGGACAATATGTTAGATGTCTTCACTTCATGGGCTAAAATGGATGGGCAAGTAAGTGGCATGACACCAAACCTAATGGACAATGGGGTGTCCGTCCTTAAAGATGCGGACCTGGCATGGCCAAGACATTTGATACGAAACTAACATTATACCTCTGTGTGCAACTCTTTGGCCTCAAGATCAATGTCCACACGAGACAGCACAACTACTTTGGTAAGGCCAAAGAAGTTGAGAGTCTATATGTGCAACATGGTTGTGAAATTTCCTCACTCCCATTTTGATATTTTGGTATCCCTCTCCATCATTTTAATACTCTGAATAAGGAGTCGAAGGGTACTAAGGACCGGTTTGAAAAAAGCCCAATTGTTTAAAAGTATTGAATTCATGCACCGACCAGTTACTCAAAAGTCTAAACCGATGAAGAGAGACGGGCAATATGTTTCAACACCCCCTCACGTCTAGGCTTATTTAGTTCGTACACGTGGGATCGATGTAGACCTCAGAATATTTTTTACGATATTGAGCTTGCAGGTCTTGAACTCAAGACCTCTTGACACGGTTACCATAATGAATTCATGCACTGACGAGTTGCTCCAAAAGTGTGAACTGATGGAGATAGATGGGCAATGTATTTCGACGAAGGAAGCTCACTTCCTACTAGGGTGCCTTATCCTTATTAAAGTTATTGTCACTTAGCTATTGTTTACGTTGTACTCCTTTGAGATATCTAAAGGGGCAAGGAAACTATTAAATTAATACATGTCCATGTTTGTTCTTGCAAAGTGTCGGACATAAACAATGGAAAATATTAAATTAATACTATAATACCCTTTACCAACTAATGACAAAGCCAAAAATTAACATTCTAGAAAAGGTAAGACGAAAGTCATGGAGGATTCTCTGGTACAGGTTTTTTGTATTAGTCGGGAGTGGCCAGGACACACGATTTTGGGAAGGCACCTAGCTGGGGGATTGATACTCACTAGCAAAGGGTGTATTTTGTAGATATTTTCAATAACTAAGATTGTCAAACCCAATGAGTAGGAGAAGAAATTAGTTTGTGGAAATAAATAGGATGATGCAAAAGCCACCAACTAAGTGAAAATCATGTGTTTGATTGATTCCATAGTTGTAAGTAATTAAATGACAATAAAAGTTAGTTGAATGCAGAAGTGACAAATGTGCTTAGGAAGACTAGATCGTTCTCAGGGTTGTGGAATATTGGCATAGATGTCATGTATTTGATTGTTTGATCGGTGTCATGCGGATAGAGCTTAAGCTAAATATTTTTAAAATTCACGGTGAACAATTTTTAAAAATTAAACAATGTAATTTTCTAACTATATATCAATTTTTACTTTCTGTATTGAATATAGCTGACAAAAAACAAAATTCTCCCGCTGGAAAAAATAGAAAGTAAAGGAAAAAACATTTAATAGTCCGGTACTGTGATGTATGCCTTGAGTCAAGCGGTTTGTCCATCTCACACGAAGCAAGATGCAATGAAATCACTAATTAAGGAGCACCCTTTGCCGATGTCACAAGTGGTGGACTACATCTGCGCCACTTATTGCAACCTGGGAGTCTTGGTTGGATTTCTACCAAGGCATCGGTAGGATGGAGGGTTTTGTGTGTGTCGTTTTTTTATCTACATCGTCAAAATGAAATATCTCTTCAAGGCACCGACCGATTTTTCCTAAATAGAAAATTCCAAAAAAGGTTAAATTTATTCCTATCTCAGTCCTTTTGGTTTCTTCTTGATATTCAAAAAATAATATAAATATTTACTCATTCATTTCTATTATGTTATGGTTGCTATACTTTAGGTTTTAGAAAATCAGAATAATATCTCTTCATCGCTTTGCTTTCTTATTCCTTATTATGCGTTATGAAAAACACAAAAAATATTTTCTCTTGTTCTTTTTACCCTTTGCTTTTTCTCTTTGATTACTTTTGATTCTTCTCTTTGCTTCTTTTTGGGTCATGTGCCATTTATTACTTCTTGTCTTGCTTGAAAAAAATATGAAAAAGATTTCTCGGCTATATGTTCATTTCATTTGTATCATGTGCTTTGAATAATAAAAAAGGCTAAAATATTTGCCATATCGTATCATTTCTAAGTATATGACAAATGAAGAAAACCTAAGAAGATTTCTTTGTCTTCTTTGTACAATTATTTTGCATTCCAGACACTAGTGCATAACCGGGCAATAGCACCGGTTCATAAGGCCCTTTAGTGCCGGTTTAGTAACCGGCACTAAAGTGTGGGCACTAAAGGCCCCCCCCCTTTAGTACCGGTTCAGCATGAACCGGTGCTAAAGGGAAACCACGTGGCACGAGCCAGCTCTGGGGGCCGGGAGCCCTTTAGTACCAGTTGGTAACACCAATCGGTACTAAATGTTTGTGGGTTTTTGTTTTATTTTTTATTTTTCAATTAAATTTGTTTTATCAATTTAATTTAGGATTGTTTTACGTTATAATGAGTTGTAGTCGTCGTCATCATCATCATCATCATCATCGCATATTAATAAATAAATAAACTCTAGCTAGCTAAAAATCATCGTAGTCATCATTAATTACCACTATTTAATCATCATAGTCATTACCGCTAGCTATCTAATCATCACCAACACTGGCTAGCTTAAAGAAGAAACATTCACTTTGTAACAAAAGCAAAGATATCATCGAGTTCAACATAATCATCACCAACATCGAAGTTCAGGACAATACGGACATGAGAGAGGACAAGTACTAATTAAGAGCATGAACTAGCTACTCCTGCTGCTCCCTCTCAGGTAGAATAGCATAGAATATGTATAGCTCTCCTGATTCATCATAATGGAGCATGCAGATGAATCTATCTCCTAATCTTGGGTTGCGCTTCTCCTTGCTGCCCCCTATTACTTCTCTGCGATCGTTAACAATTTTGCTCCAATCTTTCACTATTAAGCATTCTTCGCTTTTAGAAATCCTGAATGCATTCATGTGCAATGTAGGAAATCTTGGTCGTAAGCTAACCATTGACATGCGACCTTTTGTCTCGATCCACTGAGGCACACTGTCATCGGAAGTCCCTGTTGAAGAACATCGTATAGTAATTAATATACTAAGCAATGAAAGTTTAGCTTCAAAAATAATGTATGCAAAAGATGCACTAATTAAGGACAAATAGTTAAAATCTTACCATCTTTCGATTATAGATGTGACCGTAGTTCAATAGATCACCATTGGTCGCACGTTTTGAGTACTAACATTTCTAAGTTCAGGAAAAAAATTGTCTTGACAGTATTAAGATCCTCAAGCCATGAAACATAATGACTTATCTCCTCGCAGTTTAGTTGAGCCCCGGGGCAGTAGTAGGTCCTGTCTACCAAGCGCCGGACATTTTTGCTTGAACCGAAATAAGCTGACAATACAAATTAGTTGTCAACTATTTTTGAATAAACTGTATCAAAGACATAAACATATGCATGCATGGTTGAGAAAAACTCACATGATGGTAGAACTGGAGGCGTTTGCACATCGACCTAGATGTCTATATTACCTTCAATATCATCTTCCGGACGAATATCAAAGGTGATAACCATCTCAGGCTCAAATGCATAAGCCTTGCATAGTGCTTGCCAAGTTTTGCATTCAAAATGGGTGTATGTGTCTCCATTATATAATTTGACGTTGAAAGTATACCCATGCTCCGTCTTCAAGTAAACTCTCTTTACCTCCATATCATCTATAGCACTAAAACCTATCTTATCCAAGACAAAAATTCTTACATGGCAGGGGATGCGCTAGTAGAATAGTGAAAATTTAAAAATATAAGTTGAAGCAAATGAAGCATAAGTCATGCTTTAAAATTATAAGTTGAAGCAAATGAAGCATAAGTTTTGCATTCAAATAATAACTGCCGTTGTGACTTACTGTATCCACTTCGAATGTCTCATTCAGCTTGATGCTGAAGCGCCTACCATCAACAAGGAAATTTCTGTCGCACAGGCCGCGCTGGTCTTCACAGTGTTCGCACATAATGAAATCTTTTTCGTCGTCAGATGACATTTCCTATATGTTCATATAGGTGAAACATTAAACACTTATTACTATCTAACATTAATTAATATCTAACCAATTCAAATATATATCTAACTATATTCATCTCTAACAATTGACATTACTATATATTTAACTTTCCTATCTAATTCATCTAACATTCGACATTAATCTAACATTTATATAAACTCAAAATATATAAAAACATTAAATAAACAGAAAAACTATTTCGACAATTATATTAATTATTCAACTAGTTATATTAATTATTCAACTAGTTCAAATCTCAAATACCTAAATAAAGTAGTTATATTAATTATTCAACTAGTTCAAATCTCATATACCTAAATAAACTAGTTCGACAATTTTCTTACTAAAAATAAACTAGTTATATTAATTATTCAACTAGTTCAAATCTCACATACCTAGCTAAATTAATATCTAATTAAATTTTCTAAAAAACAGAAAACAGAAAACAGAAAATAAGTAAAAAAAATGTGCGTGCGTGTGTGTGTGTGTGTGTATATGTGTGTAGTGTGTGTATGTGTGTGTACGCCGCTCCATACGCCGCCGCCCTGTACGTACGAGCAGGGGCGCCGGAGTACGGGGCGGGGGCGCGGCGGCGTACGGGGCGGGGGCGCCGGCGCGCGCGCGGGTACGAGAGACGTACGGGCCGGACCGCGGCGACGACGACGGACGGCGGTGGGGACAGCGACGACGGGCGGCGGCGGGGACAGCGACGACGACGACGGACGACGGGCGACGGGCGGCGACGACGGGATCAAGCGGCGCGCGACGATGTCGCGAGAGGTTGGAGACGAAGTATGGAGATGTAACTGAAATTTTCGTAAGTGCTATATATATAGGATGGGCCTTTAGTACCGGTTGGAGCCACCAACCGGTACTAAAGGCCAACTTTGGCCAGGCCAAGAGGCGGGAAGAGCAGGCCTTTAGTACCGGTTGGCGGCTCCAACCGGTACTAAAGGGTGGTCTTTAGTACCGGTTGGAGCCACCAACCGGTACTAAAGGCCTCGCGCTGCCACCCCAAAGTTTAGTCCCACCTCGCCGGGCGAAGGGCAGCCGCACTGGTTTATAAACCCAGCCGCGGCTACCTCTTTGAACTCCTATATATAGCAGGCTTGTGGGCCTAAATTCTGCACGCTGCCCTGTGAGTCTACTGGGCCTTTAAGGCCTGTAACTGCACGCTCGCGGCCTAGCAGGCCCACAGGGCAGCGCCCCAATTTTTTTTAAAGTTTTTTTCTTTTCTGCTTTATTTTCTTCTATTTATTTCTGCGTAGTTTTTTGTATAGTTTTTTCTTTTCTGTTATATTTATTTTCTTCTATTTATTTGTGAGTAGTTTTTCATCTAGTATGCCAAAATTCAACATTTTCAGAGTTCATTTTGTAGTGATTTTCAATTTCACGATCATTTTGTAAACGATTGAAAAATAGGAAATATAATTTTTTTTCTTTTCTGCTTTATTTTTTCTTCTATTTATTTCTGAGTAGTTTTTTCTTTTCAATTTGCAGGTCATTTAGTTCTCAAAACAAATCATTAAATGCAAGAAAAATAATAAATGAAGGCATAAACGGTTGAAAGTTGATACCGTCGCTTTGAATGGTGCATACTTAACGCAAAAAATATAAGAGCATTTAGATCATGCTCTTATATTTCTTTACAGTCTAAATTGTCAATATGATCTTATAACATCAAAAATACTTTGATCATCGATGATCTTTGTGTGTACAATCTGAATTGTCAATATGAGTCATCAACGATTTATAAACCGATCAAGACTCATATTGCGGCCACAAATTCTACACATAGAGTTCAATGAAGACCAAGTGCTTGTGATAATTTGAGAAATAACATATTTAAGGTGGTAAAAGGCTTGTTAGGGGAGCGAGGTGGGACTAAAAACAGCTTGCCATAACCTCATTAGTACCGGTTTGTGGTACGAACAAGCACGAAATGGTGATGGTGGGGCCGTAGCCTGACCACAGGCGGACACAGCCTCTTTAGTACCGGTTCATGGCATGAACCGGTACTGAAGGTTCACCACGAACCGGTGCTATTGATTGCCGCCACGAACCGACACTAATGTACATATTAGTGCCGGCTGAAATTCGAACCGGCACTATTGTGCTTCACATTTGACCCTTTTTCTACTAGTGAGATTAGAGGTTCTAGTTCATGGTCACGGACACACTTGCATATTTTCTTTTGGAAATTATTCATTTGGATCAAGGGAGTAGTAACGATGAAATTTGGTGATTGATCGTGAAGGGAAGAATGATATGACCATCCTACTTCACTCATACGAATGGATTGCCAATATGCTTATTTTATATATCATGCATTCGCATGGGTGCACATTTTGAGGGGTTGACATTCTACGCTTTCTCATGCTAAAATATTTACCGGCTAGAGAATCATGTTGTAGTAAATAAAGGCAGTGAGTGGATTGAGTTAAAAAATAAAGAGTGAGGATAGCTTATGATTTTCTGTTGAGTCTTGGTGATTGACTTGACAAATGTTCATTAAAATTTCAGTATTGAACATATTTTTTCTTAAGGGGCTCCTCGGCCGACATTGAAGCGATTTGATATCTGATCACGTGGCTATTACTGCACACATTTGATAGCCATGATGTCGTGGGTTTGTCACGGCAGATGTCCTCGTGAAAGGACTTAGTCGTGGAGCCATCGCTACGGGTTAACTTGAAGGGGTTAAGGCGGACACAAGGACACGAGAGTTTATACTAGTTCGGCCCCTTCGATGAAGGTAAAAGCCTACGTCTAGTTGTGATGGAATTGATGGGGTTTCGATGACTAGGGAGCAAACAAGCTTCGCCTAAGTCTCGAGTTGTGGTTGTCTGTCCTCAAACCGCCACCGGGTCGTCCCCTTATATACATGGGTGATGCCCGTCGGTTTACAGAGTCCCGACGCCGGTTCATAGATGTATCCGGCTCGGTCTCTACTATTCCTAACTTACAATACAAGTTACATGCTGATGCCGGTTTACAACTACAGGTATGAACCGGCTATGGGCCATAAGCCCTCTACTGCCTACTTGGGCTTTAATATGTTCAACTACTGATGAAGTTAACCCGGCCTGTCCTGGCCGGTTTACCCTTAGCGGTAATATCCCCAACATGAGGCCCCAGATTGATTTGAACAGGTTCATGTCAATCCTTAGCCAATAGAAAACTTCATCTTCTGCGTCTTGTATAATCTGGTGAACCGTCGTGATGTCATCTTCTCTGATCGTCGTGAACCGGCATGACGTCACCTGTCATAAAGTTATCCATGGTATCTTTTGTTTAATAGATCTGCGAGAATCGAGGCGGCAGCTCCGCTTCCAAGCCCGCGGCTCCTCAATTTTTGCGCCTAACACATGTCCCTTGCCTGATAAATAGGCCCGAGGGGTCATTTCTTTTTCCCCTTCAGTCCTTTCCTCTTCGTCTTCCTTGCACTGCCCTGCCTCAGAGCTCCGCCGCCGCCGTCGACTTCAGCACCGTCCTTGGCCGCTGCATCAACCTGAGCGTACCAGAACACCGCGGCGACCTTCCTTTTCTTCCTCAGCTCCGGTAAGTCTTCTTTCCTTCCCCGCGTAGATCTGTTCTAGGGTTCTTGTGTTCTTCAGTGTTCGTCAGTTGCTTCCTGTTCATATAGCAGTCTTCAGACAAACCTGCAAATCTCTGTTCTATGTAGCGGTAATTTTTACCATCCGTTTGTCCTCACGCCTCTCAAGGCCATAGATCTATCTGTATCTTTGCTCATGGATTCAGCATCTGCTCCTTTTTAAATCTTGAATTTTTACTTCTTTTTCTGAACATGCTCCAGATCCAAAACTGTTAAGTAGCACTGTGAAACCTGTTTTCACCGCAGTTCTGAGTCTGCATCATTTTTAGACCGGGCGGTTTAGCTTTGTAGAAAAAATGGATGACTTGGCATATACCATTAGTCCCCTTACTGAACCGCCAGGATCTTAGCTAAGTACTGCCGCTTTACAGAACTCCGGTTTATGGATAACTTCTTCCGGTTTAACAATGAATGCATCAGTACATATCCTTCCAACATATTCTTGAACCGTTATTAATGTTTTGCAGATTGCACCATGGCCAAGCAAGTATATGAGTGCAACTGGGTCCCTTCTCGAGTGACCGAGACGCAGCTAGAGAACTTAGTCAAAATTGGCACTTTGGGCGAAAAAGATGTCATTCACTGGAGGGTCCCTGGCCCGGAAAGTTCTCCGGAACCCAAGGATGGAGAAGTTTTTGTTTTTGCTGACCATCTGGCCCGGGGCTTCAGTGTTGGTGAACGTTGCAGAAAATTAAAAATTTTCCTACGGTTTCACCAAGATCCATCTATGAGTTCATCTAAGCAACGAGTCAAGGGAGTGAGTTTGCATCTACATACCACTTGTAGATCGAGTGCGGAAGCGTTCAAGGGGATGGTGATGAGGGAGTCGTACTCGCCGTGATTCGGATCACCGATGACCAAGTGCTGAACGGACAGCACCTCCGCGTTCAACACACGTATGGTACGGACGACGTCTCCTCCGTCTTGATCCAGCAAGGAGGAAGGAGAGGTTGAGGAAGGTAGCTCCAACGGCAGCAGGACGGCGTGGTGTAGTTGGTGCAACAGTACTCCGACAGAGCTTCGCCAAGCACGTACGGAAGAGGAGAGGTGTTGGGGAGGGGAGGGGCTGCGCCTTGGCTTGTGTATGCAGCCCTCCCCTCACCCCTCTATTTATAGGGGGAAGGGGCAAGGGGGGCCGGCCCCTCTAGATGGGAATCTAGAGGGGGGGGGGGGGGCGGCGGCCAGGGAGGGGTGGCTTGCCCCCCAAGCAAGGGGGGCGCCCCCTTCTAGGGTTCCCCCCAAACCCTAGGCGCAAGGGCCCAAGGGAGGGGGTGCGCCCAGCCCACCATGGGCTGGCTCCTTCCCCCACGCAGCCCAAGTGGCCCCCGGGAGGGGTGGCCCCTCCCGGTGGACCTCCGGAACCCTTCCGGTGGCCCCGGTACAATACCGGTACGCCCCCGAAACTTTCCGGTATCCGTTTGACAACTTCCCATATATAAATCTTTACCTCCGGACTATTCCGGAACTCCTCGTGACGTCCGGGATCTCATCCGGGACTCCGAACAACATTCGGTAATCACATACAAGTCTTCCTAATAACCCTAGCGTCACCGAACCTTAAGTGTGTAGACCCTACGGGTTCGGGAGACATGCAGACATGACCGAGACGGCTCTCAGGTCAATAACCAACAGCGGGATCTGGATACCCATGTTGGCTCCCACATGCTCCTCGATGATGTCATCGGATGAACCACGATGTCAAGGATTCAAGCAACCTCGTATACTATTCCCTTTGTCAGACGGTATGTTACTTGCCCGAGACTCGATCGTCGGTATCCCAATACCTCGTTCAGTCTCGTTACCGGCAAGTCACTTTACTCGTACAGTAATGCATGATCCCGTGACCAGACACTTGGTCACTTTGAGCTCATTATGATGATGCACTACCGAGTGGGCCCAGTGATACCTCTCCGTAACACGGAGTGACAAATCCCAGTCTCGATCCGTGTCAACCCAACAGACACTTTCGGAGATACCTGTAGTGCACCCAGTTACGTTGTGACGTTTGGTACACCCAAAGCACTCCTACGGTATCCAGGAGTTACACGATCTCATGGTCTAAGGAAGAGATACTTGACATTGGAAAAGCTCTAGCAAAACGAACTACACGATCTTGTGCTATGCTTAGGATTGGGTCTTGTCCATCACGTCATTCTCCTAATGACGTGATCCCGTTGTCAATGACATCTGATGTCCATAGTCAGGGAACCATGACTATCTGTTGACCAACGAGCTAGTCAACTAGAGGCTTACTAGGGACGTATTGTAGTCTATGTATTCACACATGTATTACGATTTCCGGATAATACAATTATAGCATGAATAAAAGACAATTATCATGAACAAGGAAATATAATAATAATGCTTTTATTATTGCCTCTAGGGCACATTTCCAACAGTCTCCCACTTGCACTAGAGTCAATAATCTAGTTACATTGTGATGAATCGAACACCCATAGAGTTCTGGTGTTGATCATGTTTTGCCCGCGGAAGAGGTTTAGTCAACGGATCTGCGACATTCAGATCCGTATGCACTTTACAAATTTCTATGTCTCCATCTTGAACATTTTCACGGATGGAGTTGAAGCGACGCTTGATGTGCCTGGTCTTCTTGTGAAACCTGGGCTCCTTGGCAAGTGCAATAGCTCCAGTGTTGTCACAGAAGAGTTTGATCGGCCCCGACGCATTGGGTATGACTCCTAGGTCGGTGATGAACTCCTTCACCCAAATTGCTTCATGCACTGCCTCCGAGGCTGCCATGTACTCCGCTTCACATGTAGATCCCGCCACGACACTCTGCTTGCAGCTGCACCAGCTTACTGCTCCACCATTCAACATATACACGTATCCGATTTGTGACTTAGAGTCATCCAGATCTGTGTCGAAGCTAGCATCAACGTAACCCTTTACGACGAGCTCTTCGTCACCTCCATAAACGAGAAACATGTCCTTCGTCCTTTTCAGGTACTTTAGGATATTCTTGACCGCTGTCCAGTGTTCCTTGTCGGGATTACTTTGGTACATTCCTACCAAACTTACGGCAAGGTTTACATCAGGTCTGGTACACAGCATGGCATACATAATAGATCCTATGGCTGAGGCATAGGGGATGACGCTCATCTCTTCTTTATCTTTTGTCGTGGTCGGGCATTGAGCTGAGCTCAATCTCACACCTTGCAGTACAGGCAAGAACCCTTTCTTGGACTGATCCATTTTGAACTTCTTCAAAATCTTATCAAGGTATGTGCTTTGTGAAAGACCTATGAGGCATCTCGATCTATCTCTATAGATCTTGATGCCTAATATATAAGCAGCTTCTCCAAGGTCCTTCATTGAAAAACACTTATTCAAGTAGGCCTTAATGCTGTCCAAAAGTTCTATATCATTTCCCATCAAAAGTATGTCATCTACATATAATATGAGAAATGCTACAGAGCTCCCACTCACTTTCTTGTAAACGCAGGCTTCTCCATAAGTCTGCATAAACCCAAACGCTTTGATCATCTCATCAAAGCGAATGTTCCAACTCCGAGATGCTTGCACCAGCCCATAAATGGATCGCTGGAGCTTGCATACTTTGTTAGCGTTCTTAGGATCAACAAAACCTTCCGGCTGCATCATATACAGTTCTTCCTTAAGATGCCCGTTAAGGAATGCCGTTTTGACATCCATCTGCCATATCTCATAATCATAGTATGCGGCAATTGCTAACATGATTCGGACGGACTTAAGCTTCACAACGGGAGAGAAAGTCTCATCGTAGTCAATCCCTTGAACTTGCCGATAACCCTTAGCGACAAGTCGAGCTTTATAGATGGTAACATTACCATCCGCGTCCGTCTTCTTCTTAAAGATCCATTTGTTTTCTATCGCTCGCCGATCATCGGGCAAGTCAGTCAAAGTCCATACTTTGTTTTCATACATGGATCCTATCTCGGATTGCATGGCTTTGAGCCATTTGTTGGAATCCGGGCCCGCCATCGCTTCTTCATAGTTCGAAGGTTCACCGTTGTCTAACAACATGATTTCCAGGACAGGGTTGCCGTACCACTCTGGTGCGGAACGTGTCCTAGTGGACCTACGAAGTTCAGTAGCAACTTGATCCGAAGTACCTTGATCATCATCATTAATTTCCTCTCCAGTCGGTGTAGGCACTACAGAAACATTTTCTTGAGCTGCACTAATTTCCGGTTCAAGAGGTAGTACTTCATCGAGTTCTACTTTCCTCCCACTTACTTCTTTCGAGAGAAACTCTTTTTCCAGAAAGGATCCGTTCTTGGCAACAAAGATCTTGCCCTCGGATCTTAAGTAGAAGGTATACCCAATGGTTTCCTTAGGGTATCCTATGAAGACGCATTTTTCCGACTTGGGTTCGAGCTTTTCAGGTTGAAGTTTCTTGACATAAGCATCGCATCCCCAAACTTTTAGAAACGACAGCTTAGGTTTCTTCTGAAACCATAATTCATACGGTGTCGTCTCAACGGATTTAGACGGTGCCCTATTTAAAGTGAATGTGGCTGTCTCTAGAGCGTATCCCCAAAATGATAGCGGTAAATCGGTTAGAGACATCATAGATCGCACCATATCCAATAGAGTGCGATTACGACGTTCAGACACACCGGTACGCTGAGGTGTTCCAGGCGGCGTGAGTTGTGAAACGATTCCACATTTTCTTAAGTGTGTACCAAATTCGTGACTTAAATATTCTCCTCCACGATCTGATCGTAAGAATTTTATCTTTCGGTCACGTTGATTCTCTACTTCATTCTGAAATTCCTTGAACTTTTCAAAGGTCTCAGACTTGTGTTTCATCAAGTAGACATACCCATATCTACTCAAGTCATTAGTGAGAGTGAGAACATAACGATATCCTCCGCGAGCCTCAACACTCATTGGACCGCACACATCGGTATGTATGATTTCCAACAAGTTGGTTGCTCGCTCCATTGTTCCGGAGAACGGAGTCTTGGTCATCTTGCCCATGAGGCATGGTTCGCATGTGTCAAATGATTCATAATCGAGAGACTCCAAAAGTCCATCAGCATGGAGCTTCTTCATGCGCTTGACACCAATGTGACCAAGGCGGCAGTGCCACAAGTATGTGGGACTATCGTTATCAACTTTACATCTTTTGGTATTCACGCTATGAATATGTGTAACATTACGTTCGAGATTCATTAAAAATAAACCATTGACCATCGGAGCATGACCATAAAACATATCTCTCATATAAATAGAACAACCATTATTCTCGGATTTAAATGAGTAGCCATCTCGTATCAAACGAGATCCAGATACAATGTTCATGCTCAAACTTGGCACCAAATAACAATTATTAAGGTTTATAACTAATCCCGCAGGCAAATGTAGAGGTAGCGTGCCGACGGCGATCACATCGACCTTGGAACCATTCCCGACGCGCATCGTCACCTCGTCCTTCGCCAGTCTCCGTTTATTCCGCAGCTCCTGCTGTGAGTTACAAATATGAGCAACGACACCGGTATCAAATACCCAGGAGTTACTACGAGTACTGGTAAGGTACACATCAATTACATGTATATCAAATATACCTTTAGTGTTGCCGGCCTTCTTGTCCGCTAAGTATTTGGGGCAGTTCCGCTTCCAGTGGCCCTTCCCTTTGCAATAAAAGCACTCTGTCTCAGGTTTGGGTCCATTCTTTGACTTCTTCCCGGCAACTTGCTTACCGGGCGCGGCAACCTCCTTGCCGTCCTTCTTGAAGTTCTTCTTGCCCTTGCCCTTCTTGAACTTAGTTGTTTTATTGACCATCAACACTTGATGTTCTTTCTTGATTTCAACCTCTGCTGACTTCAGCATTGAAAATACTTCAGGAATGGTCTTCACCATCCCCTGCATATTGTAGTTCATCACAAAGCTCTTGTAGCTTGGTGGGAGCGACTGAAGGATTCTGTCAATGACCGCCTCATCCGGGAGGTTTATGTCCAGCTAGGACAGGCGGTGATGCAACCCAGACATTTTGAGTATGTGCTCACTGACAGAACTGTTTTCCTCCATCTTACAACTATAGAACTTGTCGGAGACTTCATATCTGTCAACCCGGGCATGAGCTTGGAAAACTAGTTTCAGCTCCTCGAACATCTCATATGCTCCGTGTTGCTCAAAACGCATTTGGAGCCCCGGTTCTAAGCTGTAAAGCATGCCGCACTGAACGAGGGAGTAATCATCAGCACGAGACTGCCAAGCGTTCATAACGTCTTGGTTCTCTAGGATGGGTGCTTCACCTAGCGGTGCTTCTAGGACATATTTTTTCTTGGCAGCTATGAGGATAATCCTCAGGTTCCGGACCCAGTCCGTATAGTTGCTGCCATCATCTTTCAGCTTTGTTTTCTCTAGGAACGCGTTGAAGTTCATGTTGACATGAGCGTTGGCCATTTGATCTACAAGAAATATTTGCAAAGGTTTTAGACTAAGTTCATGATAATTAAGTTCATCTAATCAAAATTATTTTAATGAACTCCCACTCAGATTAGACATCCCTCTAGTCATCTAAGTGTTACACGATCCGAGTCGACTAGGCCGTGTCCGATCATCACGTGAGACGGACTAGTCATCGTCGGTGAACATTCTCATGTTGATCGTATCTTCCATATGACTCGTGTTCGACCTTTCGGTCTCCGTGTTCCGAGGCCAAGTCTGTACATGCTAGGCTCGTCAAGTTAACCCTAAGTGTCTTGCATGTGTAAAACTGTCTTACACCCGTTGTATGTGAACGTAAGGATCTATCACACCCGATCATCACGTGGTGCTTCGAAACGACGAACTTTAGCAATGGTGCACAGTTAGGGGAGAACACTTCTTGAAATTGTTGTAAGGGATCATCTTATTTACTACTGTCGTTCTAAGTAAACAAGATGCATAAACATAATAAACATCACATGCAATTATATATAGTAGTGACATGATATGGCCAATATCATATAGCTCCATTGATCTCCATCTTCGGAGCTCCATGATCATCTTGTCACCGGCATGACACCATGATCTCCATCATCATGATCTCCATCACCGTGTCTTCATGAAGTTGTCACGCCAACGACTACTTCTACTTCTATGGCTAACGCGTTTAGCAACAAAGTAAAGTAATTTACATGGCGTTCTTCAATGACACGCAAGTCATACAAAAATAAAGACAACTCCTATGGCTCCTGCCGGTTGTCATACTCATCGACATGCAAGTCGTGATTCCTATTACAAGAACATGATCTCATACATCACAATATGTCATTCATCATTCATCACAACTTGGCCATATCACATCACATGACAATTGCTGCAAAAACAAGTTAGACGTCTTCTAATTGTTGTTGCATCTTTTACGTGGCTGCAATTGGGTTCTAGCAAGAACGTTTTCTTACCTACGAATAACCACAACGTGATTTTGTCAACTTCTATTTACCCTTCATAAGGACCCTTTTCATCGAATCCGCTCCAACTAAAGTGGGAGAGACAGACACCCGCCAGCCACCTTATGCAACTAGTGCATGTTAGTCGGTGGAACCGGTCTCACGTAAGCGTACGTGTAAGGTTGGTCCAGGCCGCTTCATCCCACAATACCGCTGAAGCAAGATAAGACTAGTAGCGGCAAGCAAGTTGACAAGATCCACGCCCACAACCAAATTGTGTTCTACTCGTGCAATAGAGAACTACGCATAGACCTAGCTCATGATGCCACTGTTGGTGAACGTTGCAGAAAATTAAAAATTTTCCTACGGTTTCACCAAGATCCATCTATGAGTTCATCTAAGCAACGAGTCAAGGGAGTGAGTTTTCATCTACATACCACTTGTAGATCGAGTGCGGAAGCGTTCAAGGTGATGGTGATGAGGGAGTCGTACTCGCCGTGATTCGGATCACCGATGACCAAGTGCTGAACGGACATCACCTCTGCGTTCAACACACGTACGGTACGGACGACGTCTCCTCCGTCTTGATCCAGCAAGGAGGAAGGAGAGGTTGAGGAAGGCAGCTCCAACGGCAGCACGACGGCGTGGTGTAGTTGGTGCAGCAGTACTCCGACAGAGCTTCGCCAAGCACGTACGGAAGAGGAGAGGTGTTGGGGAGGGGAGGGGCTGCGCCTTGGCTTGTGTATGCAGCCCTCCCCTCACCCCTCTATTTATAGGGGGAAGGGGCAAGGGGGGCCGGCCCCTCTAGATGGGAATCTAGAGGGGGGGCGGCGGCCAGGGAGGGGTGGCTTGCCCCCCAAGCAAGGGGGGCGCCCCCTTCTAGGGTTCCCCCCAAACCCTAGGCGCAAGGGCCCAAGGGAGGGGGTGCACCCAGCCCACCAGGGGCTGGCTCCTTCCCCCATGCAGCCCAAGTGGCCCCCGGGAGGGGTGGCCCCTCCCGGTGGCCCCGTACAATACCGGTACGCCCCCAAAACTTTCCGGTATCCGTTTGACAACTTCCCATATATAAATCTTTACCTCCGGACTATTCCGGAACTCCTCGTGACGTCCGGGATCTCATCCGGGACTCCGAACAACATTCGGTAATCACATAAAAGTCTTCCTAATAACCCTAGCGTCACCGAACCTTAAGTGTGTAGACCCTACGGGTTCGGGAGACATGCAGACATGACCGAGACGGCTCTCAGGTCAATAACCAACAGTGGGATCTGGATACCCATGTTGGCTCCCACATGCTCCTCGATGATGTCATTGGATGAACCACGATGTCAAGGATTCAAGCAACCCCGTATACTATTCCCTTTGTCAGACGGTATGTTACTTGCCCGAGACTCGATCGTCGGTATCCCAATACCTCGTTCAGTCTCGTTACCGGCAAGTCACTTTACTCGTACCGTAATGCATGATCCCGTGACCAGACACTTGGTCACTTTGAGCTCATTATAATGATGCACTACCGAGTGGGCCCAGTGATACCTCTCTGTAACACGGAGTGACAAATCCCAGTCTCGATCCGTGTCAACCCAACAGACACTTTCGGAGATACCTGTAGTGCACCTTTATAGTCATCCAGTTACGTTGTGACGTTTGGTACACCCAAAGCACTCCTACGGTATCCGGAAGTTACACGATCTCATGGTCTAAGGAAGAGATACTTGACATTGGAAAAGCTCTAGCAAAACGAACTACACGATCTTGTGCTATGCTTAGGATTGGGTCTTGTCCATCACGTCATTCTCCTAATGACGTGATCCCGTTGTCAATGACATCTGATGTCCATAGTCAGGAAACCATGACTATCTGTTGACCATCGAGCTAGTCAACTAGAGGCTTACTAGGGACGTATTGTAGTCTATGTAGTCACACATGTATTACGATTTCCGGATAATACAATTATAGCATTAATAAAAGACAATTATCATGAACAAGGAAATATAATAATAATGCTTTTATTATTGCCTCTAGGGCACATTTCCAACATTCAGTCCACCCGGTTCAAAGTTTTATCGGGATGTCTTGGCCAACTTCCAACTGCGTCCACAAGATATCGGCCCTAACACCGTAACCAACATCTGTCACTTCCAAGTGCTCTGTGAGGTGTTTTTTCAAGAGGAGCCCTCAGTTGAACTATTCAGAGATTGTTTCCATCTAAACCGCCGCACCGAATTTACGGACGGCCCCAAAACCGAGCTAGGCGGCATGGCAATTCAAAAGAGAAAAGAAGTCACTTATCCTCACGCCAAACTGCACGGCCATCCCAAAGAATGGAATGCAACATGGTTCTACTGCAAAGATACTTCGCCTGACGGAGAAAATTCCTTGCCGGGTTACCGTCCGGAACGGTTAAGCAATACACACCCCTTCCCTCAAAGACTGACCGCGAGGGAGAGAAGCAAATATGCTCCTCAATTATCCAAGCTCCGGGCCTTCATGGCTAATGGGTTGACCGGAGTTGACCTTGTCCGCTGCTGGATATCTTGGAGCATACTACCCTTAAGCCGGCGCTCCGGTTTGATGTGCGAATACACAGAAGACTTAAAAGACCCTCTACGGCACATTGAAGTCCAGCTGTCATACGATGAAGTCACTTAGGCTGTTAAGAAGATGTTGAATGAACCTGAGACTGCCTGCGCTCAAACCGGCATGGCTCCTTTTTCTGCCAAGAACAAACCGCTAGCTGTAAACCTCATATCATATACCTTTATGAAATCTGGCCATGCTTTAAATACCCTCTGTTAACTTTAACCTCTTTCAAACAGGGTGATGATCCATTTTGGAGCAAAAAGACTCCTCAGGAGAAACCGGAGAAGACAATCCGGCCCAAGTCCAGAGTTGTGAAGAAACCGGACCATCGAAAGAGAACCACTGCCTCCTCCGATCCACCAGCTGATGATGATGTGGGTAACCTGGACCTTGAGGTAGAATTTGACTCACTTGGTTTACTTTTCTCACGCCTTATTGACAATGATCATTGTCAGCATGAAGCTGAGGCCAGTCATGCTGATACTATAGAGGTAATCACTCTTTCTTCCGATTCAAATCCTTTCCCTTCACTAAAAATCCGTCGGGCAAACCGGAAAGTTAAATTCTCTCATCCTCTTGCTTACTTGGACCGAAACTTTCTTATGAAGACACAACAACACGAAGCTCGCCGCACCACCCGGCACAGCGGTCAGGTAGTTACCTCCGCCGGTTTGCCGAACAGTCCGGGTCGGAAACGCCGTTCAGAGGTCTCTAATTGTTTCATCAATGCTTACCCAAAAGTGGGTTGTATCCGTCAACCTCTTAATCCCTCTGACTCCGATTATCAGGGCACTTCTCATTCTTCTTCCGGCGAGTCTTCAGCCACCCAGCTCCCACCACTCAAGAT
Organism: Triticum aestivum; assembly: GCF_018294505.1. NCBI lineage: Eukaryota > Viridiplantae > Streptophyta > Magnoliopsida > Poales > Poaceae > Triticum > Triticum aestivum. The sequence continues at coordinate 702,280,057 of NC_057807.1, forward strand.
TGTGCATGGGTGAGCCGTTTTACTAATAATTCTGCTTGATATAGTACTTTCCATATTTATTGGATTCATCTATCTTTTCTCTTTCAGGACAAAGCCTAAGCCCAGCAAAAAAGCTCGTCTGGACAAAGCGGCGGAAGAAGATGACGCTCCTGAACCGGCCAGAACAATAGATCCGGAAGAACCTATCCGCGACGATGTGATGAATGATCCACCACCGCAAGACCATGATGTTGCTGCTGAAAAGGCGCATGCTGATGCTTCAGGTCCTGTTAATCAGCCCACGAGCCCTGTCCAAACTGACAAGACAGCAAGCCCCTCCAAACATACTGACAATCCGGCGACCCCAATGCGAACCGGCGAAGCCAAGGATGATGATGTCATTATTACTGGCTTTGGTCATACTGAACCGGGCAATCCTGTCCCTTTGTCCAAGCACACCGCGAAGGATGAGTTTGCGGCCTTTGGTAAAGGCAAATGGAACATTGAATTAGCTACTTTTGCCACTCTGGACCCCCAAGAACTTTATTCTGGCTACCTGAATCGGCTTTATACCAGCCGTGATTGCGAAGCCAGTTTGATAAAAATGATGAAGGATAAATATGAGGTAAATTCCACATGACTCTCCTTATGTATTTCAAGCTGTCAACTCCAGTAGCCCCCAAGTGACGGTTTTAAGATAGGAACTTAAACCGGGACTTTTCAACTTGAACCTTTTTAGTACAGCTTTTCTTTGAGACTGTAGCCCCAAGCGCCGGTTTAACGTAACCAAGCTAAACCGGGACTTTGTACCGTAAGAATTCGAGTGTCACTAGAGGATAGAGCAAATACAAATTAGCCCCCAAGTGCCAAGTTGAATACTTGTATTGATCTTGGGACTTTTATGAAATTTGTAGGATAAAAAGCAAATATGCATTAGCCTCCAAGTACCAAGGGCATAACTTGTTATGTGGTTGGTACTTCAATTCTGCATCATAATCTTTAATCAAATGATGACCTGTATGCAGGGTCATCAGAGCAAGAAAGAAAGCCAAGTTGCTGATCTTCAAGAAATCCTGAAATCTCAAAAGACTGAAACCTCGAAAGCAAAAGACGAATTAACCAGCGCTTTAAGCGTCATGGAAAAGCTTAAAGAAGATTTCAACAAGGAACGGGCAGATTGGGCCACTGAAAAGACCGCTTTACTTCAAAGGGCAGAGAAGGCTGAAGCGGCACTCAAACCGGTGGTAGATGAGCTGACCAGCGTAAAACGGCAAGTGCATGCTATGACCGCTGCCGTCTTTGGTAAGCATTTTTATTTTCTGCAGTAATGATGTCTTCTCATATTGTAGCCGGTTTACTGACCCTTTGAATGATTCAGGGACACGTATTGGCCACTTGGGATCGGGTGTGCGGAAGAAACTGAAAGCTGCCTACACATTGATAGAACAACTGTATACAGGCGCGCAACGGATCATCAGCACTGCTTCTCACAACAACCCGGCCCCGACCTTGATTCAGGATACCATCAAGAGGTTGTCAATGCTTCCTGCCCGAATTGAAGAATTGAAGAAATCTGCTGCTAGAACCGGCGCTATAACCGCCTTAATCCGGGCAAAAGCGTGGGTTCCAGATTTTGATCCTGTTGAAGCGGCCCAAGGCTTCCCAAGCGTGAAGGAGGTGTTGGGGAACGTAGCAAAAATTCAAAAAATTTCCTACGAAACACCAAGATCTATCTATGGAGAAACCAGCTACGAGTAGAAGGAGAGGAGAGTTTGCATCTACATACCCTTGTAGATCGCTAAGCGGAAGCGTTCAAGTGAACGGGGTTGATGGAGTCGTACTCGTCGTGATTCAGATCACCGATGATCAAGTGCCGAACGGACGGCACCTCCGCGTTCAACACACGTACAGCCCGGTGACGTCTCCCACGCCTTGATCCAGCAAGGAGAGAGGGAGAGGTTGAGGAAGACTCCATCCAACAGCAGCACAACGGCGTGGTGGTGGTGGAGGAGCGTGGCAATCCCGCAGGGCTTCGCCAAGCACCATGGGAGAGGAGGAGGAGGGAGAGGGCAGGGCTGCACCAACGAGAGATCAAATCGCGTGTTATGGGCAGCCCTATGCCTCACTATTTATAGGGGGAGAGGGGGCTGCGCCCCCCTTTAGGGTTTCCCACCCCCAAGGGGTGCGGCCAGCCCTAGATGGCAAAGGGGGCGGCGGCCAGGAGGGGGAGAGAGGGGAGGCGCCCACTAGGTGGGCCTTAAGGCCCATCTGGACTAGGGTTTGCCCCCTCCCACTCTCCCTTGCGCCTTGGCACCTTGTGGGGGGCGCACCAGCCCACCTAGGGGCTGGTCCCCTCCCACACATGGCCCACGCAGCCTTCTGGGGCAGGTGGCCCCACTTGGTGGACCCCCGGGACCCTCCCGGTGGTCCCGGTACAATACCGATATCGCCCGAAACTTTTCCGGTGACCAAAACAGGACTTCCCATATATAAATCTTTACCTCCGGACCATTCCGGAACTCCTCGTGACGTCCGGGATCTCATCCGGGACTCCGAACAACATTCGGTAACCACATACAAGCTTCCTTTATAACCCTAGCGTCATCGAACCTTAAGTGTGTAGACCCTACGGGTTCGGGAGACATGCAGACATGACCGAGACGTTCTCCGGTCAATAACCAACAGCGGGATCTGGATACCCATGTTGGCTCCCACATGTTCCACGATGATCTCATCGGATGAACCACGATGTCAAGGACTCAATCGATCCCGTATACAATTCCCTTTGTCTATCGGTATGTTACTTGCCCGAGATTCGATCGTCGGTATCCAATACCTTGTTCAATCTCGTTACCGGCAAGTCACTTTACTCGTTCCGTAACACATCATCCCGTGATCAACTCCTTGGTCACATTGCGCATATGATGATGTCCTACCGAGTGGGCCCAGAGATACCTCTCCGTTTACACGGAGTGACAAATCCCAGTCTCGATTCGTGCCAACCCAACAGACACTTTCGGAGATACCTGTAATGCACCTTTATAGCCACCCAGTTACGTTGTGACGTTTGGTACACCCAAAGCATTCCTACGGTATCCAGGAGTTGCACAATCTCATGGTCTAAGGAAAAGATACTTGACATTGGCAAAGCTCTAGCAAACGAACTACACGATCTTTGTGCTAGCTTAGGATTGGGTCTTGTCCATCACATCATTCTCCTAATGATGTGATCCCGTTATCAACGACATCCAATGTCCATAGCCAGGAAACCATGACTATCTGTTGATCACAACGAGCTAGTCAACTAGAGGCTCACTAGGGACATATTGTGGTCTATGTATTCACACGTGTATTACGATTTCCGGATAATACAGTTATAGCATGAATAAAAGACAATTATCATGAACAAGGAAATATAATAATAATACTTTTATTATTGCCTCTAGGGCATATTTCCAACAGTCTCCCACTTGCACTAGAGTCAATAATCTAGTTCACATCGCCATGTGATTAACACTCACAGGTCACATCGCCATGTGACTAATACCCAAGAGTTTACTAGAGTCAGTAGTCTAGTTCACATCACTATGTGATTAACACTCAATGAGTTTTATGTTTGATCATGTTGCTTGTGAGAGAGGTTTTAGTCAACGGGTCTGAACCTTTCAGATCCGTGTGTGCTTTACAAATCTTTATGTCATCTCCTAGATGCAGCTACCATGCTCTATTTGGAGCTATTCCAAACAACTGTTCTACTTGGAGCTATTCTAAATTATTGCTCCATTATATGTATCCGGTCTCTCTACTCAGAGCTATCCGGATAGGTGTTAAGCTTGCATCGACGTAACCTTTACGACGAACTCTTTTACCACCTCCATAATCGAGAAAAATTCCTTAGTCCACTAGTTACTAAGGATAACTTTGACCGCTGTCCTATGATCCATTGATGGATCACTCTCGTACCCCTTGACTGACTCATGGCAAGGCACACTTTCGGTGCGGTACACAGCACGGCATACTGTAGAGCCTACGTCTAAAGCATAGGGGACGACCTTCGTCCTTTCTCTCTATTTTGCCATGGTCGAGCTTTAAGTCTTAACTTCATACCTTATAACTCAGGCAAGAACTCCTTCTTTGTCTGATCCATCTTGAACACCTTCAAGATCATGTCAAGGTATGTGCTCATTTGAAAGTACCATTAAGCGTTTTGATCTATCCTTATAGATCTTGATGCTCAATGTTCAAGTAGCTTAATCCAGGCTTTCCATTGAAAAACACTTTCAAATAACCCTATATGCTTTCCAGAAATTCTACGTCATTTCTGATCAACAATATGTCAACAACATATACTCATCAGAAATTCTATAGTGCTCCCACTCACTTCTTTGGAAATACAAGTTTCTCATAAACTTTGTACAAACCCAAAATCTTTGATCATCATCAAAGCATACATTCCAACTCCGAGATGCTCACTCCAGTCCTTAGAAGGATCGCTGGAGTTAGCATACCTTTTAGCATCCTTAGGATCGACAAAACTTTTCTGATTGTATTGCATACAACCTTTCCTTACGAAAACTAGTAAGGAAACTTGTCTTGACATCCATCTGCCAGATTTCATAAATGCAGCTAATGCTAACATGATTCCGACGGACTTTAAGCATCGCTACGGATGAGAAAAACTCATCGTAGTCAACTCCTTGAACTTGTGAAAAACTTTTCGCCACAAGTCGAGCTTCATGGATGGTGACATTACCATCCGCGTCCGTCTTCTTCTTAAAAGATCCATTTATCTCAATGGCTTGCCGATCAACGGGCAAGTCCATCAAAGTCCATGCTTTGTTCTGATATATGGATACTATCTCGGATTTCATGGCTTCTAACCATTTGTCGGAATTCGGGCCCACCATCGCTTCTCCATAGCTCGTAGGTTCATTGTTGTCTAGCAACATGACTTCCAAGACAGGATCACTTTACCACTCTGAAGTAGTACATGTCCTTGTCGTCCTACGAGGTTCGGTAGTGACTTGATCCGAAGCTTCATGATCACTATCATAAGCTTCCACTTCAATTCGTGTAGGTGCCACAGGAACAACTTCCTGTGCCCTGCTACACACTGGTTGAAGTGATGGTTCAATAACCTCATCAAGTCTCCACCATCCTCCCATTCAATTCTTTCGAGAGAAACTTTTCCTTGAGAAAGGACCCGATTCTAGAAACAATCCATATTGCTTTCGGATCTGAATTAGGAGGTATACCCAACTGTTTTGGGTGTCCTATGAAGATGTACTTTATCCGCTTTGGGTTCGAGCTTATCAACCTGAAACTTTTTCATATAAGCGTCGCAGCCCCAAACTTTTAAGAAACGACAACTTAGGTTTCTATAAACCATAATTCATACGGTGTCATCTCATCGGAATTACGTGGTGCCCCTTTTAAAGTGAATGTGGTTGTCTCTAATGCCTAACCCATGAATGATAGTGGTAATTCGATAAGAGAAATCATGGTACGCATCATATCCAATAGGGTGCAACTATGATGTTCGGACACACCATCACACTATGGTGTTCCAGGAGGTATTAATTGCGAAACAATTTCCACAATGTCTTAATTGTGTGCCAAAACTCGTAACCCAGATATTCATCTCTATGATCATATCATAGATATTTTTATCCTCTTGTCACAATGATCTTCTACTTCACTCTGAAATTACTTGAACCATTCAATAATTCAGACTTGTGTTTCATCAAGTAAATATTCTCAACATCTACTCGAATCATCTGTGAAGTAAGAACATAACGATATTCACTGCATGCCTCAGCACTCATTGGACTGCACACATCAAAATGTGTTACTTCCAACAAGTTGCTATCTTGTTCCATCTTACTGAAAATGAGGCTTTTCAGTCATCTTGCCCATGTGGTATGATTTGCATATCTCAAGTGATTCAAAATCAAGTGAGTCCGAACGATCCATTTGCATGGAGTTTCTTCATGCATATCACCAATAGACATGGTTCGCATGTCTCAAACTTTTCAAAAACGAGTGAGTCCAAAGATCCATCAACATGGAGCTTCTTCATGCGTTTTACACCATTATGACTTACATGGCAGTGCCACAAGTAAGTGGTACTATCATTACTATCTTATATCTTTTGGCATGAAAATGTGTATCACTACGACCGAGATTCAATAAACCATTCCTTTAGGTGCAAGAGCACTTATTCAGGTTTAATACTAATCTTGATGGTAGAGGGAGCATGCGATGTTAGATCACATCAAACTTGGAAACACTTCCAACACATATCGCCAGCTCACCTTTAGCTAGTCTCCGTTTTATTCCGTAGCTTTTTTTTCGAGTTACTAACACTTAGCAACCGAACCGGTATCTAATACCCTGGTGCTACTAGGAGTACTAGTAAAGTACTCATTAACACAATGTATATCCAATATACTTCTATCGACCTTGCCAGCCTTCTCATCTACCAAGTATCTAGGGTAATCCTGCTCCAGTGGTTGTTCCCCTTATTACAGAAGCACTTAGTCTCGGGTTTGGGTTCAATCTCGGGTTTCTTCATTAGAGCAGCAGCTGAATTGCCGTTTCATGAAGTATCCCTTTGTTCCCTTGCCCTTCTTGAAACTAGTGGTTTCACCAACCATCAACAATTGATGCTCCTTCTTGATTTCTACTTTCGCGGTGTCAAACATCACGAATATTCCAAGGATCATCATATCTATCCCTGATATGTTATAGTTCATCACGAAGCTCTAGCAGCTTGGTGGCAATGACTTTGGGGAAACATCACTATCTCATCTGGAAGATCAACTCCCACTCGATTCAAGTGATTGTTGTACTCAGACATTCCGAGCACAAGCTCAACGATTGAGCTTTTCTCCCTTAGTTTGCAGGCTAAGAAAATCGTCGGAGGTCTTATACCTCTTGACGTGGGCACGAGCCTGAAATCCCAATTTCAGCCATCGAGACATCTCATATGTTCCGCGACGTTTCGAAAAACGTCTTTGGTGCCTCTACTTAAACCATTTAACTGAACTATCACGTAGTTATCAAAACGTGTATGTTCGATGTTCGAAACATCCACAAACGACGTTTGGGGTTCAGCACACTGAGCAGTGCATTAAGGACATAAGCGTTCTAGTGTCCGCATAATCGCTACTGTCAACTTTCAACTATAATTTTCTCTAGGAACATATCTAAACAGTAGAACTATAGCGCGAGCTACGACATAATTTGCAAAGGGTCTTTTGACTATGTTCAGGATAATTAAGTTCATCTTATGAACTCCCACTCAGATAGACATCCCTCTGGTCATCTAAGTGATTACATGATCCGAGTCAACTAGGCCGTGTCCGATCATCACGTGAGACGGACTAGTTAACGTCGGTGAACATCTTCATGTTGATCGTATCTACTATACGACTCATGCTCGACCTTTCGGTCTCCGTGTTCCGAGGCCATGTCTGTACATGCTAGGCTCGTCAAGTTAACCCTAAGTGTTTTCGCTGTGTAAAACTGTCTTACACCCGTTGTATGTGAACGTAAGAATCCATCACACCCGATCATCACGTGGTGCTTAGAAGCGACGAACTGTAGCAACGGTGCACAGTTAGGGGAGAACACTTCTTGAAATTTTGTAAGGGATCATCTTATTTACTACCGTCGTCCTAAGTAAACAAGATGCATAAACATGATAAACATCACATGCAATCAAATAGTGACATGATATGGCCAATATCATTTTGCTCCTTTTGATCTCCATCTTCGGGGCTCCACGATCATCATCGTCACCGGCATGACACCATGATCTCCATCATCATGATCTCCATCATCGTGTCTTCATGAAGTTGTCACGCCAACGACTACTTCTACTTCTATGACTAACACGTTTAGCAATAAAGTAAAGTAGTTTACATGGCGTTCTTCAATGACACGCAGGTCATACAAAAAATAAAGACAACTCCTATGGCTCCTGCCGGTTGTCATACTCATCGACATGCAAGTCGTGAATCCTATTACAAGAACATGATCAATCTCATACATCACATATATCATTCATCACATCCTTTGGCCATATCACATCACATAGCATACCCTGCAAAAACAAGTTAGACGTCCTCTAATTGTTGTTGCATGTTTTACGTGGCTGCTATGGGTTTCTAGCAAGAACGTTTCTTACCTACGCATGAAACACAACGTGATATGCCAATTGCTATTTACCCTTCATAAGGACCCTTTTCATCGAATCCGATCCGACTAAAGTGGGAGAGACAGACACCCGCCAGCCACCTTATGCAACTAGTGCATGTTTGTCGGTGGAACCGGTCTCACGTAAGCGTACGTGTAAGGTTGGTCCGGGCCGCTTCATCCCACAATGCCGTCGAAACAAGATTGGACTAGTAACGGTAAGCATATTGAACAACATCAACGCCCACAACTACTTTGTGTTCTACTCGTGCAAAGAATCTACGCAATAGACCTAGCTCATGATGCCACTGTTGGGGAACGTAGCAAAAATTCAAAAAATTTCCTACGAAACACCAAGATCTATCTATGGAGAAACCAGCTACGAGTAGAAGGAGAGGAGAGTTTGCATCTACATACCCTTGTAGATCGCTAAGCGGAAGCGTTCAGGTGAACGGGGTTGATGGAGTCGTACTCGTCGTGATTCAGATCACCGATGATCAAGTGCCGAACGGACGGCACCTCCGCGTTCAACACACGTACAGCCCGGTGACGTCTCCCACGCCTTGATCCAGCAAGGAGAGAGGGAGAGGTTGAGGAAGACTCCATCCAACAGCAGCACAACGGCGTGGTGGTGGTGGAGGAGCGTGGCAATCCCGCAGGGCTTCGCCAAACACCATGGGAGAGGAGGAGGAGGAGGAGAGACAGGGCTGCACCAAGAGAGATCAAATTGCGTGTTATGGGCAGCCCTATGCCTCACTATTTATAGGGGGAGAGGGGGCTGCGCCCCCCCTCTAGGGTTTCCCACCCCCAAGGGGTGCGGCCAGCCCTAGATGGCAAAGGGGGCGGCGGCCAGGAGGGGGAGAGAGGGGAGGCGCCCACTAGGTGGGCCTTAAGGCCCATCTGGACTAGGGTTTGCCCCCTCCCACTCTCCCTTGCGCCTTGGCACCTTGTGGGGGGCGCACCAGCCCACCTAGGGGCTGGTCCCCTCCCACACATGGCCCACGCAGCCTTCTGGGGCAGGTGGCCCCACTTGGTGGACCCCCGGGACCCTCCCGGTGGTCCCGGTACAATACCGATATCGCCCGAAACTTTTCCGGTGACCAAAACAGGACTTCCCATATATAAATCTTTACCTCCGAACCATTCCGGAACTCCTCGTGACGTCCGGGATCTCATCCGGGACTCCGAACAACATTCGGTAACCACATACAAGCTTCCTTTATAACCCTAGCGTCATCGAACCTTAAGTGTGTAGACCCTACGGGTTCGGGAGACATGTAGACATGACCGAGACGTTCTCCAGTCAATAACCAACAGCGGGATCTGGATACCCATGTTGGCTCCCACATGTTCCACGATGATCTCATCGGATGAACCACGATGTCAAGGACTCAATCGATCCCGTATACAATTCCCTTTGTCTATCGGTATGTTACTTGCCCGAGATTCGATCGTCGGTATTCAATACCTTGTTCAATCTCGTTACCGGCAAGTCACTTTACTCGTTCCGTAACACATCATCCCGTGATCAACTCCTTGGTCACATTGCGCATATGATGATGTTCTACCGAGTGGGCCCAGAGATACCTCTCCGTTTACACGGAGTGACAAATCCCAGTCTCGATTCGTGCCAACCCAACAGACACTTTCGGAGATACCTGTAATGCACCTTTATAGCCACCCAGTTACGTTGTGACGTTTGGTACACCCAAAGCATTCCTACGGTATCCGGGAGTTGCACAATCTCATGGTCTAAGGAAAAGATACTTGACATTGGCAAAGCTCTAGCAAACGAACTACACGATCTTTGTGCTATGCTTAGGATTGGGTCTTGTCCATCACATCATTCTCCTAATGATGTGATCCCGTTATCAACGACATCCAATGTCCATAGCCAGGAAACCATGACTATCTGTTGATCACAACGAGCTAGTCAACTAGAGGCTCACTAGGGACATATTGTGGTCTATGTATTCACACGTGTATTACGATTTCCGGATAATACAGTTATAGCATGAATAAAAGACAATTATCATGAACAAGGAAATATAATAATAATACTTTTATTATTGCCTCTAGGGCATATTTCAAACAGGAGGACGGGACAGAATTTAGTGAAGAGGACTCCGAGCTATAAACCGGGAAGTGTGCCCTCTGGCTTGTCAATTGGCTGAAGAGGCAAATTTTTCCCACTATCAAGCGCAATATGATGGTCAAAATAAATGAGTGGCTGCACCAGTTCCTGAAGCGGAGAATCTTATCCCTCCCATCCGTAAGCATACTTACGCTCCTGACATTGAACTGTCCTTGCTGATCCACGATGAAGCTATATTTCAAGCATTAATGGGACTCGACTGGACAACTGTTGATTTCCAGCAGCTGGGTATGGAAACAGAAGCTAAAGCGGCGCAGGATGACCCGCAACCATCAGGGCAAGCTGGCGACCAAGCCTAAACCGGAAGCCGGTTCACATAGCTTGTTCTGTTACATTATGATGACAAAAACAATTATCTTATCTGGGCACCGTGTTGCCGTGTAATAGACTACCTGCCACACTTGGTGTTGATATGCCTTCGTGCATACCTATTGCAACTTATGCTTCCTTTGAATCATCAATGTTAAACCATTATCTGCAGAAAAAAGTCTGTGACGCCCCCGATTCAATCATACACTAATCATGCACGCAAACGTGTATGATCAAGATCAGGGACTCACGGGAAGATATCACAACACAACTCTAAAACATAAATAAGTCATACAAGCATCATAATACAAGCCAGGGGCCTCGAGGGCTCGAATACAAGTGCTCGATCATAGACGAGTCAGCAGAAGCAACAATATCTGAGTACAGACATAAGTTAAACAAGTTTGCCTTAAGAAGGCTAGCACAAACTGGGATACATATCGAAAGAGGTGCAGGCCTCCTGCCTGGGATCCTCCTAAACTACTCCTGGTCGTCGTCCACGGGCTGCACGTAGCAGTAGGCGCCTCCAGAGTAGTAGTCGTCATCGACGGTGGCGTCTGGCTCCTGGGCTCCATCGTCTGGTCGCATCAAATCGGGTAGAGGTATGGGGAAAAGGGGGAACAAGGCAACCGTGAGTACTCATCCAAAGTACTGGCAAGCAAGGAGCTACACTACATATGCATGGATATATGTGTAAAGGGCCATATCAGTGGACTGAACTTCAGAATGCCAGAATAAGAGGGGGATAGCTAATCCTGTCGAAGACTACGCTTCTGGCAGCCTCCGTCTTGCAACATGTAGAAGAGAGTAGGCTCAAGTCCTCCAAGTAGCATCGCATAGCATAATCCTACCCGGTGATCCCCTCCTCGTAACCCTGAGAGAGAGCGACCACCGGGTTGTAACTGGCACTTGGAAGGTTGTGTTTTATTAAATATCCGGTTCTAGTTGTCATAAGGTCAAGGTACAACTCCAAGTCATCCTGTTACCGAAGATCACGGCTATTCGAATAGATTAACTTCCCTGGAGGGGTGCACCACATTACCCGACACGCTCGATCCCATTTGGTCGGACACACTTTTCTGGGTCATGCCCGGCCGCGGAAGATCAACACGTCGCAGCCCCACCTAAGCGTAACAGAGGTCACCACGCCGGTCTAAACCTAAGCGCACAGGGTCTGGGCCCATCGCCCTTAGCACACCTGCACGTTGCGTGGGCGGCCGAAAGCAGACCTAGCCTAGTGGCGTTCCAGTCCAATCCGGCGCGCGCCGCTCCGTCGCTGACGTCAAGAAATGCTTCGGCTGATACCACGACGCCGGTTGCCCATAACTTGTCCCACGTGGCGGTTAGTGCGTATAAGGTCAACGACCCAACTCAGATCAAATACCAAGATCTCGTTAAGCGTGTTAACTATCCACGAATGCCGAACAGGGCCAGGCCCACCTCTCTCCTAGGCGGTCTCAACCTGCCCTGTCGCTCCGCCTCAAAGATCCACTCGCCGGCACTCCTACGAGCCGACCCGTCTTTAGTCACCACATGTATCATGTATAAGTATATAGTATATACCCGTGATCACCTCCCGAGTGATCATGGCCCGATAGTATAGCACAACAGACGGACAAGAATGTAGGGCCACAGATGGAAATACTAGCATCCTATACTAGGCAAGTAGGAATGCAGGTAAAGGTATCAATAGAAGTAGCAAAGACAGGCTATGCATCAGGATAGGAATAACGGAAAGCAGTAACATGCTACACTACTCTAATGCAAGCAGTATAGAGGAGAGTAGGTGATATCTGGTGATCAAGGGGGGGGGGCTTGCCTGGTTGCTCCGGCAAGAGAGAGGGGTCGTTAACTCCGTAGTCGTACTAGGTAGCAGCGGCGTCGGTCTCGATGTCTAGCAGAAGAAGAGGGGGGAAGAAACAATGAATACAATGCAAAAAGATGCATAACGATGCATGACAACACAAGTAACGGTGCTAGGGGTGCCCTAACGCGGTATGAGGTGTTACCGGCGAAGGGGGGAAGCATCCGGGAAAGTATCCCCGGGGTTCCGCGTTTTCGGGCAGAGGAGCCAGAGGGGGAAAGTTGCGAGTTTGATATGTTAGGGGTGTGTGGTGGATGAAGGGGCTGCGTATCCGGGTTCGTCTCGTCGTTCTGAGCAACTATCACGTTGAAAATATTTTAATCCGAGTTACGGCTTAAAAGATATGATTTTCTAAAGATTTTATTAATTTCTGGAATTTAATTAATTATTTAAATTAATTCGAAAATAGATTAATGACATCAGCATGATGTCATGCTAACGTCAACAGTCAACAGGGTTGACTGGTCAACCTGACCAGTGGGTCCCACTTGTCAGTGACACATTTTAATTAACAGATTAAGTAAACTAATCATAATTAGTTAGTGGGTGGGCCCACTGTCATTGTTTTATTAATTAACTAACAGTTAATTAGGTTAATCTAATTGTGATTAATTAACTTAATTAATTCATTAATTAATTACTTAATTTAATTATTATTATAATTTTTTTTTTATTTTTTAATTAAAACGTTCTGGGGCCGTGGGGCCCCCCCTTGCCAGTGGCGCAGGCCTTAGCGGGGCGGGCGTGGCCACGCAGCAGCCGGGCACGGGAGCCGCCCGTTAGGGCGCCCGCCCAGGCCACCAGGGGAGAGGGCGCGCGGGCGACGGGCCGCCGGCGGCCAGCGGGGCGTGGGCCGGTGCGGGGTACGGCGGAACCGGGCCGGCCAGCTCCGGCGAGCGGCGGGGCCGGGCCGACCACGCGACAGGGGGAAGAGGCCCCGGCCATGGCCATGGCCAGCCAGGCGCGAGGGGGGGGCACACGGGCGCGGCCGTGCGGAACGAGGCCGGCAATGGCGACGCGGACGATTGGCAGTGGCGGGCACGGCCGCCCGGGGAGGGACCGGCGACGGCAGGGAGGCGGAGGAAGCCGGGACGCGGCCATGGCGGGCGCGGGCCGACTTTGTATGCGCGCGGCGAGTGCGAGCGCGCACGCGGAGAAGGAGCGGGACCGCGGTGAGCGGAGCCACTGCGTGGACGGAGCGCGGGCGATGACCGCGGGGAAAAGGGGAAGGAAGGGGGGCGCTCACGTGGGGGAGTAGGGTCTGGGCAATGGGGCGCGGGGAGGGACTCGGGGAGGGGGACGAGGATGGCGGCAACGACGCTCGACGACGGCGGAATCGTGGTGGTGGCGACGGGCGTCGAGGGCGACACGGTCGAGCGGCGGGCATCGGCGGTTCGGGGTGAGGTGAGGAGGCGTCCGGCGAGGGGGATGGTGACGGGCGACGCCGGGGCGGTGGCTCCGGGCGACGACGAGCGATGGGGCACGGCGTCGGGCTCAAGGCGATGGGGGAGTGGGGCGCTGGCATCGCGCGTCGTGGGCCCGGTCAAGCCCCAATCCAGAAGGGGATCGGGGGAGTGGGGGGGAGTGTGTGGGGAGTGGGTTGGGGTTTCTGTGTCCAGGGGGTTATGGGGAGGCCGGTTGGGCCAAGGGGGAGCTGGGCCGGCCTGGCAGGTCGTGGCCCAGTTGGGCCGGTGGCCTGCTGGGCCGGAACCCCGGGGGGGGGGGGTTTCTTTTCCTTCTTTTTTTCTTTTGTATTTTCTTTTATTATTTGTTTTCTGTTTTAGTTCATTTAAAAGTATTTAGGCATTTTATAAAAATGTGTTTACTGCACTATAATTACCTATGCCATTTTTGGCACAACCCAAATATTTTAGTTTAATATTTTGAAAACTTTTATCGCCTAATTGATTTAGGATTTAAATTTGAAACGGTTTCGAATTAACCCGAGATTAACTACAGTGACAGAGGTGACGTGTCATCATTAGTAGGGGATTACTGTAGCTTGATTATCCGGGCGTCACAATTCTCCTCCACTACAAGAAATCTCGTCCCGAGATTTAAGAGGGGAGTAAGGGGAAAGACTAGGTTACGAAATTCTAACGATCCTTCTTGGTCTTGGTTACTCTCCTCGAAGAGGTAGATCCACAACGTTGATGTCTTCATTTCTCTACTGCAGGTCATCATGATGAAGTCGACGTCCTTTCTTTGGGATCTCCATCGTACTTACGAAAAGGGTAAGGGGTAGCTTCAAAAGGTCAGACCTCTACAAGGTTGCTACCTGGTAGCTAACATCGGGGAAAGTGGCGGAAAGTAACTCTCGAATTGAAACCTTAGAAAATATCGAGAGAAAGGGAAGGAGGTATCATGAGAAGTTTCGAGCGGGCAGGCAATCGTTCGGTGTCTGAAACAAAGGGTTAAAGGGGTCCAGAGCAATGGGAATAAGTTTTGTGTCTGATACCCGAATAGATCACTAGGAAGGTGGCTCGCGAATTACATACGAAATGAAGCACGAGGGATAACTTCGAAACAGGGATGTACAGGAGAGTCAGTTTTCGATCCTGGGACCTGTGGGTTATGGGCCCACCAGGTGGTTAAAAGTTGGAAGGTCGGTGACATCTTGCACGATCATGTAAGCAAGGCATGTCAGAGGGTAGTCTGTCGCTCATGTCGGCAACAACGTTGGTACCAAGGGCGAGGGACGAAGAGAACCATTTTCCCGCTCGTTGCACGAGGCGGACCAATAGGCAAAATTCTCGTCCATCGATGGCTACCGGAATGTCATCAACAGTAGAAACGGGGTCTCACTGACAGAGTTGTACATCGAGGTGTTTACATAAGCAGTGAATTATTACTGCTTAGATTATATAGATCACAAGAAAGGTCAAACAGACCAATGGAAAGGAAAATGTGATCATTAGGTTAAACAGAACAATGGAAAGGAAAAATGTGTTTAAACACATATTTCAGGGGTATATCCTTCCCAAGGACAAGCAGAGCATGATATCCACGAGAGGATATAACGTAGAAAATCCTCTAGGTGAGGGGAGAGAATTTCATGACGTTACCCATACAACGGTGTTTGGATAATTGAGCAGGAAACATTTAGCATTGGGCTTCAAATGTTCTTGTTGAAAATCAGAGTACAACCGACATGCTTCGAGATAGCATTGACATGGTCATAAGGTGAAGATCAGACTTTGGAAACTCAAAGGATCCATCAGGAACAACTTATAGAATAAGTCTTACAATTTTCTCCAGGAAGAATGGTTATCCTTGCAAAAGAAATTATAATGATAGGTCCTCTGGCCAGGCGTGCGAGGCATGACATCACCTTACCGGGTCATATAAGGACCAATGTTATAACTCTTGCAAATCTGTTCCAACCATCATATCTGACCAAGATTTAGATCTGATTGCTGTCGAGATACCTCAGACTCAGGATGCCGGAGAAGAAAGGTGCAACAAAAATTGTTGAGATGACATGGTAAGATTCTCGGAAGATGAACTATGGAAGTGAGTTCCAAAACAAGAGTTCATCAGTAAACCAAGGAGAGGATGAGGAGGCGGCTGATGGACTCAGCGACAATTCAACAAGATTTCCAAAAGATGGATTTCCTCAATTATGGGAACAAGGAGACAACATTCGTCAGATCAAATGATATAATGATGTATGCTCGAGGGAAACATACACAATTAAACATTGGTTGAAAGATGCACCCGAAGTATGGGTTTAGGTAGCATGATCAATGTTAGAATGGTGACTCGATAACCAAAAGACTTAGAATGAAACTATCGGCCATTGACTTTAAAGCAACATGGTTGCTAGAAGTTTTGAAATCGCACATCATAGTTCAATTGTCGGTTCTCCGGTTAGAAACAACAGAGGGACCAAGGAATGAACAGATATGGCAAGAAGTATCATTATAGCAAGAATTCTGAAGAGGTGGAGCAATCCTCACAACATTCTTGACATCAAAGATGGTAATACTACGCGGTAGAATCATAACATAAGTTGGATAGAAAGGAACTCAAGTTACAACGCAAAACTAGAACAAGTTTTGTGTTGGGGAAATGCAAGAATGTCGTCGATGATAACACAAATCATCAAGGGCAAGGATGGTATTTCTCATCATGACTTCCATTGGGAACCTAGGAGGAGTCAAAATGTTGATGATGATCACGACAATTAGTTGAGAGAATTCATGAAGATGTAATCAATTGGCGATGACATCAAGTCAAAGGAATGATGAAGCAAAAGGTTATTGAAACCATGGGTACGACACAAACTCGAAATCAAGTTTGTTGGTCAAGGAGAAATGGTATGATGAGGAAGATCGACATAAGCTTAGCTCATCGTCGAAACTGGTGCTCCCGGAATAATGACCAGGTAGCATAGTTTGAAATCATCAAGACAATGATATAGCCAAACAGGCTAGGAATGGCGTGATCGGGTACAAACTCGTACTTATAGAAGCTTACGGGAGAGTTGTTGAACCGTAGTGCGGACTCGGTTCAGTTATCGGTGTCTTTGAGTGTTTAGTAACTCAGAGCCCGTGAAAAAATTGGAATCTGGGGGAAGGTAGCACTTGATGAAGAACTCATAAGAAGTTATGTAGTTCCATGATAATCTCGAGATACCAGGGGGGTAATACTCAACGACAGATCAAAGTAGAGGTTGGACTGGGGTAATGCTCTGCAGAAGACAAGTACTCTAACTTGTCTGAGAAATAGAATCAAGGGAGAACAAACATGGTCGGAACCACGGTTGCGAAGGATCAATTCACAGATACCAGATGATATTTATCAAGAAAATAGTTATTATTACAAGAAGTTTCCATGATAGGATCTACATCGTGTCCATGGGCATGAACACAAAGTTCAAGGTCGACTCCCACTTCTTCAATGTATAACCTTCCATTCACTTCTCGCTTTGATAAAGGCATTAGTGTTGAAAGTTTTACCTGGTGAAATACCAGATGAGTATGACTCGTGAAAACTTCCGAGTTCACACTTATAAAGGAAGGCATAGGTTCAACCCGTCAGGGTATCATGGAGACATATACCACAAGCTTCAATAGTAAATACCACCAGCTCGAAAGCAGAGCATGGTTGGTCAATCAGAGGGTAGAATTTACCAATGGAGAAAGAACTTCCAAAGTGATTGAATATGAAGGACGATGTAGGATGAAATCCAACAATGGATCGGGTGATCCGCGAGGGAGCTGATGTGAGTATTGGTACTCCAGAAAGAATGCACGGGCATCATATTATAGAACATTGGAATAATTCGATGCTTAGCTAACAAAGGAATTATGATTTCCAAAACAAAGGATCAGAAGCAGAAGCTCTGATCAAGGATGGATAAGTTGGATAGACCAAAGGCAAAAATGACGACAAATAATTTGGTCGAGAACCAGCTCATGTTCAAAATGACGTCTGAGCCGGAAAGATAATTTAGAAGGGTTGATAGATGATTGTGTGCATTCGCACACATGCTGAATCAAAGGATCAAAATGACGGTGTCAAAAGATACTAGTGAATATTGCTAGTGATATGGGATCATCCATAATGTAAGCATACAAGTATTTGCCGAGCAATAATTTGAAGAGGATGCTCAGAAGGTCGGATAGTATTTAAGAGTATCTTATGAAGCATACGAACAACTGGAGATGAACAGATACTCAATAAGTGCGAGGAATTTTCAATAGGGATATTCATGTGGTAAAGAACTGCAAGGCAGTAAGCTTAAAGGATTTTCGGAACAACAAAGAGTATTTCGGGACATCTTGTAATAACAAGATCAACGGGGAATGATTGTATGAATGGCAAGTGTAAGCAGTTTTTTATAGGGGTTGACGGTGGAAGGAAATCGCAAATGCGATGGCACAAAGACTCGAGAGAACATCGTAGAGTAACTTCGGAATCTTCTAGTGCAGCAGGCGATCATCTGAAGTGAGGGGCTCTCCGGGAGAAAGTATTATCGAGAACCTAAAGTTAGTTTTTTTTAGCAAAATCATTTAACCCGAATAGAAGAGAGCTCAGAGTCCCAGAGTATAGGTGAGGAGTAAAAGATCCTAATACCACCCAATGGCGACGTGGGCCCATGGGCCGTGCAGCCATGTTAGTAAAGGTTTTGTAAAGTCTAGACTCGACTTCGGCCAAGGAGTGTGGAAGGGGGATTCCTACAGGCAGTCGGCTTTGATACCAACTTGTGACGCCCCCGATTCAATCATACACTAATCATGCATGCAAACGTGTACGATCAAGATCAGGGACTCACAGGAAGATATCACAACACAACTCTAAAACATAAATAAGTCATACAAGCATCATAATACAAGCCAGGGGCCTCGAGGGCTCGAATACAAGTGCTCGATCATAGACGAGTCAGCGGAAGCAACAATATCTGAGTACAGACATAAGTTAAACAAGTTTGCCTTAAGAAGGCTAGCACAAACTGGGATACATATCGAAAGAGGCGCAGGCCTCTTGCCTGGGATCCTCCTAAACTACTCCTGGTCGTCGTCCGCGGGCTGCACGTAGCAGTAGGCGCCTCCAGAGTAGTAGTCGTCATCGACGGTGGCGTCTGGCTCCTGGGCTCCATCGTCTGGTCGCAGCAAACCGGGTAGAGGTATGGGGAAAAGGGGGAACAAGGCAACCGTGAGTACTCATCCAAAGTACTGGCAAGCAAGGAGCTACACTACATATGCATGGATATATGTGTAAAGGGCCATATCAGTGGACTGAACTGCAGAATGCCAGAATAAGAGGGGGATAGCTAATCCTATCGAAGACTACACTTCTGGCAGCCTCCGTCTTGCAACATGTAGAAGAGAGTAGGTTGAAGTCGTCCAAGTAGCATCGCATAGCATAATCCTACCCGGCGATCCCCTCCTTGTAACCCTGAGAGAGAGCGACCACCGGGTTGTATCTGGCACTTGGAAGGGTGTGTTTTATTAAGTATCCGGTTCTAGTTGTCATAAGGTCAAGGTACAACTCCAAGTCGTCCTGTTACCGAAGATCACGGCTATTCGAATAGATTAACTTCCCTGCAGGGGTGCACCACATTACCCGACACGCACGATCCCATTTGGCCGGACACACTTTTCTGGGTCATGCCCGGCCGCGGAAGATCAACACGTCGCAGCCCCACCTAGGCATAACAGAGAGGTCAGCACGCCGGTCTAAACCTAAGCGCACAGGGGTCTGGGCCCATTGCCCTTAGCACACCTGCACGTTGCGTGGGCGGCCGAAAGCAGACCTAGCCTAGTGGCGTTCCAGTCCAATCCGGCGCGCGCCGCTCCGTCGCTGACGTCAAGAAATGCTTCGGCTGATACCACGACGCCGGTTGCCCATAACTTGTCCCACGTGGCGGTTAGTGCGTATAAGGTCAACAACCCAACTCAGATCAAATACCAAGATCTCGTTAAGCATGTTAAGTATCCACGAACGCCGAACAAGGCCAGGCCCACCTCTCTCCTAGGCGGTCTCAACCTGCCCTGTCGCTTCGCCTCAAAGATCCATTCGCGGGCACTCCTATGAGCCGACCCGTCTTTAGTCACCACATGTATCATGTATAAGTATATAGTATATACCCGTGATCACCTCCCGAGTGATCACGGCCCGATAGTATAGCACAACAGACGGACAAGAATGTAGGGCCACAGATGGAAATACTAGCATCCTATACTAGGCAAGTAGGAATGCAGGTAAAGGTATCAACAGAAGTAGCAAAGACAGGCTATGCATCAGGATAGGAATAACGGAAAGCAGTAACATGCTACACTACTCTAATGCAAGCAGTATAGAGGAGAGTAGGCGATATCTGGTGATCAACGGGGGGGCTTGCCTGGTTGCTCCGGCAAGAGAGAGGGGTCGTCAACTCCGTAGTCGTACTAGGTAGCAGCGGCGTCGGTCTCGGTGTCTAGCGGAAGAAGAGGGGGGGAAGAAACAATGAATACAATGCAAACAGATGCATAACGATGCATGACAAGACAAGTAACGGTGCTAGGGGTGCCCTAACACGGTATGAGGTGATACCGGCGAAGGGGGGAAGCATCCGGGAAAGTATCCCCGGGGTTCCGCGTTTTCGGGCAGAGGAGCCAGAGGGGGAAAGTTGCGAGTTTGATATGTTAGGGATGTGTGGTGGACGAACGGGCTGCGTATCCGGGTTCGTCTCATCGTTCTGAGCAACTATCATGTTGAAAATATTTCAATCCGAGTTACGGCTTAAAAGATATGATTTTCTTAAGATTTTATTAATTTCTGGAATTTAATTAATTATTTAAATTAATTCAAAAATAGATTAATGACATCAGCATGATGTCATGCTGACGTCAGCAGTCAACAGGGTTGACTGGTCAACCTGACCAATGGGTCCCACTGGTTAGTGACACATTTTAATTAACAAATTAAGTAAACTAATCATAATTAATTAGTGGGTGGGCCCACTGTCATTGTTTGATTAATTAACTAACAGTTAATTAGGTTAATCTAATTGTGATTAATTAACTTTCTGGGTCCGTGGGGCCCCCCTGGCCAGTGGCCCAGGCCTTAGCGGGGCGGGCGTGGCCACGCAGCAGCCGGGCACGGGAGCCGCCCGTTAGGGCGCCCGCCCAGGCCACGAGGGGAGAGGGCGCGCGGGCGACGGGGCGCCGGCGGCCAGCGAGGCGTGGGCCGGTGAGGGGTACGGCGGAACTGGGCCGGCCAGCTCCGGCGAGCGGCGGGGCCGGGCCGACCAGGCGACAGGGGGAAGAGGCCCCGGCCGTGGCCATGGCCAACCAGGCGCGAGGGGGAGGCACACGGGCGCGGCCGTGCGGAACGAGGCCGGCAATGGCGACGCCGACGATTGGCAGTGGTGGGCACGGCCGCCCGGGGAGGGACCGGCGACGGCAGGGAGGTGGAGGGAGCCAGGACGCGGCCACGGCGGGCGCGGGCCGACTTGGTATGCGCGCGGCGAGTGCGAGCGCGCACGCGGAGGAGGAGCGGGACCGCGGTGAGCGGAGCCATGGCGTGGAGGGAGCGCGGGCGGTGACCGCGGGGAAAAGGGGAAGGAAGGGGGGCGCTCACGTGGGGGAGTAGGGTCTGGGCAACGGGGCGCGGGGAGCGACACGGGGAGGGGGACGAGGACGGCGGCAACGGCGCTCGACGACGGCGGAATCGTGGTGGTGGCGACGTGTAACGCCCTCGATGCGGCTATATCTCCCACGTGTCGAAGCACGACTTAGAGGCATAACCGCATTGAAAGCAATGTCGCAAGTGAGGTAATCTTCACACAACCCATGTAATACATAAGGGAAAGAGAAACATAGTTGGCTTACAGTCGCCACTTCACACAATACATAAATAAACATCCATCATCCAGATTACACTCAAGGTCCGACTACGGAACCAAAATAAAAGAAGACTACCCCAAAAGCTAGACAGATGCCGATCGTCCCAATTGGGCTCCACTACTGATCATCAGGAAAAGACACATAGTAACGACCACGTTCCTCGTCGAACTCCCACTTGAGCTCGGTTGCGTCATCTGCACTGGCATCGTTGACACCTGCAACTGTTTTGGTAGAACCTGTGAGTCATGGGGACTCAGCAATCTCACACCCGCGAGATCAAGACTATTTAAGCTTATAGGTAGGACAGAGTTGTGAGGTGGAGCTGCAGCAAGCGACTAGCATATATGGTGGCTACATTTGCAAAAGAGAGCGAGAAGAGAAGCAAGGCACGGTCGTGAAGCTAGTAGCGATCAAGAAGTGATCCTGAAACTACTTACGTCAAACATAACTCCAACACCGTGTTCACTTCCCGGACTCCGCCGAGAAGAGACCATCACGGTTACACACGCGGTTGATGTGTTTTAAACAAGGTCAACTTCGGGTTTTCTACAACCGGACATTAACAAATTCCCATCTGCCTCATAACCGCGGGCACGGCTTTCGAAAGATAATACCCTGCAGGGGTGTCCCAGCTTAGCCCATTATAAGCTCTCACGGTCAACGAAGGATATTCCTTCTACCGGGAAGACCCGATCAGTCTCGGAATCCCGGACTACAAGACATCTCGACAATGGTAGAACAAGACCAGCAAGACCACCCGACTGTGCCGACAAATCCCGATAGGAGCTGCACACATCTCGTTCTTAGGGCACACCGGATGAGACATCCTACGAGTAAAACCAAGCCTCAAGTTTCCCCGAGGTGGCCCCGCAGTCTACTCGGTTCGGACCAGCACTCAGAGGAGCACTGGCTCGGGGGGGGGGGGGGGCTAAATAACGATGACCCTCGGGCTCGCGAAAACCCGGGGGAAAAGTATAGGTGGTAGGTAGTCAAATGGTAAAACCAAGGTTGGGCCTTGCTGGAGGAGTCTTATTCAAAGCGAACTGTCAAGGGGGTCCCATAAATCACCCAACCGTGTAAGGAACGCAATATCAAGGAACATAACACCGGTATGATGGAAACTAGGGCGGCAAGGGTGGAACAAAACACCAGGCATAAGGCCGAGCCTTCCACCCTTTACCAAGTATATAGATGCATTAATTAAATAAGAGGTATTGTGATATCCCAAAAATATCCATGTTCCAACATGGAACCAACTTCATCTTCACCTGCAACTAACAACGCTATAAGAGGGGCTGAGCAAAAGCGGTAACATAGCCAAACAACGGTTTGCTAGGAAAGGATGGTTAGAGGTTTGACATGGCAATATGGGAGGCATGATATAGCAAGTGGTAGGTATCGCAGCATAGCAAAAGAGCGAGCAACTAGCAAGCAAAGATAGAAGTGATTTCGAGGGTATGGTCATCTTGCCTGCAAAGTTCTCAGAGTTGTCGAAAGATTGATCCTCGTAAGCGTTCTCAACAGGTTCCTCGTTCACGTACTCGTCTCCCGGCTCTACCCAAAGCAAGAACACAAGCAATGGAAACACAATAAATCACGGTGCAATGCACAAACAACATGATGCAAAAACATGGCATGATATGCGAGATGTGATATGCAATGCGTATGCGTGCTCCGAGAAGAAAAAGGATGAACAAGGCATCAACTTGGCAAACCAAGTATTCCGCTGGAAAGATGAGATGATTTCGGTTGAAATCGATATAAAGATCACCGGAAACGGATGCACGGTTTGCAAATGGCAATCAAAACAAGAATGACACCAATC
This sequence comes from Triticum aestivum, assembly GCF_018294505.1. Taxonomy (NCBI): domain Eukaryota; kingdom Viridiplantae; phylum Streptophyta; class Magnoliopsida; order Poales; family Poaceae; genus Triticum; species Triticum aestivum. The sequence continues at coordinate 702,303,723 of NC_057807.1, forward strand.
TGCGATTAACAGCACGATGCTACTTAGCGTGCAACAAGTAACTAAGCTACAGCACCCCAACATAACAACAAAGCATATGGCAGTGATCTACGGAAGATGCTTGACAAAATATGAACACTGAGCTACGTCTAAATCACACATTAACAGGTTCAAACAAGCATCGCAAAAATGCAAAAGATATCAGCTTCACAGACTTAGTGAAAATACTGAACATGGCAGAATCAGCATCAGGAAGCAATGTTCAGAGCAAGCAAACAACATGCTACAGGAACTTATAATAGCAAGACAAGGCATGGCATGAATCTACTCGAAGCATAGAACAAAAGTCCCTTACAGACCATGAGCCAAAAGGTATCAGAAGATAAGATGGCACCCATGTAAACATAGCAAGTTTCGTTCCAGATTTCAGACTTAGCAGAAAACTGGACATGGTAAAAACAGATAACAAGTAGGCATGTTTACGAGCTCGATGCACTCACTATAGAGCATTGCATGATAAACTAAGCATACATCCATCAAGAAGACCTGGCATAGAAGCTAGAAATGGCAAGAACAACATCATAGCATGCAAATATCAACTACAACAAGCTTGGCAAAATTGAATAACCCATAAACAATCTGCCAGGAACATTTTATAGCAAAAGTAGAGCTCGATTGACTCAAGCTATAGCACTCCATAATTGCAAACAAAGGCATGGATGGATAGATCATATCCATATGTTCAAAACAACCTTACTGATAATGCCCAAAATAGGCATGGATCTCTCTGTATCAACATGAACACATGGAATAAAAATAACTGCAGGGCATGGCTTAGTGAAAATACTAAGTCCCAGAAATCAGCAACATTATCATGCCTAGTTTGCATGCTTGTGCTAGTCACCACAGAGATCACAAAAAATACATGGCATACACCCCTGTAAAGATGGCATGGCATAGATCAAAACACATGTAGGACTCAAGTTCATAGGATGCACACATCAATCATGGCAAAAATGACAAAAGTTCAAGTTCTGATAAGAATCTGAAACTAACATCACATAGCCCTCTTCTAACAGCATTTCGGGCACCAAGATGAGCTCAAATGAAAATGATGCAATGAGATGAAATGATGTTCTTGTCGAGGCGAACAATTGGGTATGCTATACGCCCAAAACGGAGCCACGAGTGCAAAGTTACGATGCGATGAACAGTGTAACAGAATGCAATAATTACGGGACTTAGAGAAAAAATATCAACCTCCGAAATTCTCAGATCTAGGGTTCCTCGAGCACGCGGATCGAGGTTCGCCGGATCTCGCCGGAGTTGGTCGCCGGGGAAGGAGAAGAGGCCGGCGAGGGTTGGGGGCGCGGGATCCGGTTCAGTCCCGGCCGGATTCGGGCGGGGCGGCGGCGCGCGGAGGCGGGAGGCGCGCCGGCGGGACGCGGCGGCGAGGTCGGCGGCGGAGCGGAGGCGGCCGGCAACGGGCTCGGGCGCCGGGGTCGGAGGAGGCGAACCGGGCGGAGCGGGCGGCGGCGACCCGGGCCGGGAGGGCCTCCCACGGGCTCGCCGGGCCGGTGGCGCGGGGGCGGCGGCGGCTGCCACGTGGCGGCGCGCGGTTCAGCGGTGACGGCGGGCGGACGTGTCCGGCGCGGTCCGGACGTGTCCGGCGCGCGGAGGAAGGGGAAGACTAGAGTTAGGGTAGGAAATGATCCGGGATTTCGGGGGAGGGGGTGTTTTTATAGGTAGAAGGAGCAAGGAAGCTCCAAATGGAGTGTAGTCTTCGCCCACACGATCGTGATCGAACGGCGGAGAGGAAGGAAGTGACTTAGCTGGGTTATGGGGCTGTTTTGGAGGGGTGTTGGGCTGCCACCCAAAAGAAGCCTTCGTGGTTACCCGGTTAACCGTTGGAGTATCAAACGACCTCCAAATGATCCAAAACTTGACAGGCGGTCTACCGGTGCTATACCAAGGCCGCTTGGCAAACCTCGGGCCATTTGGAGAAAGTTTAATACCCGCTCACGGAAAAAGGTAAAAGGGGACGCCGGGGAACATAGGAGTGCCGGATTGCAAAACGAAAAACGGGGAAAATGCTCGGATACATGAGATGAACACGTATGCAAATGCGATGCACATGATGACATGGTATGAAATGCATGACACGGACAAAATGCAAAACGGGGGAAAACCCAACCACGGAGGAAATATCATATCACATAGCCGAAAATGGCAAGAGTTGGAGTTACCAAAATGGCAAGTTACATCCGGGGTGTTACACGACGGGCGTCGAGGGCGACGCGGTCGAGCGGCGGGCATCGGCGGTTCGGGGTGAGGTGAGGAGGCGTCCGGCGAGGGGGATGGTGACGGGGACGCCGGGGCGGTGGCTCCGGGCGACGACGAGCGATGGGGCGCAGCGTCGGGGTCGAGGCGATGGGAGAGTGGGGCGCTGGTGTCGCGCGTCGTGGGCGCGGTCAAGCCCCGATCCAGAAGGGGATCGGGGGAGTGGGGGGGAGTGTGTGGGGAGTGGGTTAGGGTTTCTGTGTCCAGGGGGTTATGGGGAGGCCGGTTGGGCCAAGGGGGAGCTGGGCCGGCCTGGCAGGTCGTGGCCCAGTTGGGCCGGTGGCCTGCTGGGCCGGAGCCCCGGGGGGGGTTTCTTTTCCTTTTTTTTCTTTTGTATTTTCTTTTATTATTTGTTTTCTGTTTTAGTTCATTTAAAAGTATTTAGGCATTTTATAAAAATGTGTTTACTGCACTATAATTACCTATGCCATTTTTGGCACAGCTCGAATATTTTAGTTTAATATTTTGAAAACTTTTATCGTCTGATTGATTTAGGATTTAAATTTGAAACGGTTTCGAATTAACCCGAGATTAACTACAGTGACAAAGGTGACGTGTCACCATTAGTAGGGGATTACTGTAGCTTGATTATCCGGGCGTCACACAGTCTTAAAACGCCGCTGTGGCTGTACCACCAGGCGGGTCATAATATCGATGTATATGAAATCAAAGATAATCTCTGAGATTTAAACATATGATCAAATATAACAATATATGATACCTGCCATCATAGGCCATGAAGTTGGCTGTGCCAATCGTAAACCGGAGTGTTCAAGAACACCACTCTGCTGGAGGAGAACAGCTCCTGTGAATATAAGGTCGGGTTACCAAGTAACCGTTCCGATTTACAGAGAACACCGGTGTTACTCCAGAACAGGATGTTAACAGAAAATCAAACCGGGCAAAGTGTATCCGGATTAAAAATAGACCGTGTTCCGTCAGCTGACAGACAAACCGGTGTAATAATTGTTGGTATAAAAAACAGCAGAAATATGCAAACAAGAGAAACATGTCTCAAGTAAAAAACAAATAGAGTTATTTGCAAAAGGAGGTTTGTTTAAACCGATCAAGTGGCATAACCATGGTCGGACATGACCAAGCCCCCAATAGGTGTAGCTATGGTTCAAGTCAGCCAGGTCCCCAAATGATGCAGTGGCATTATGCCGATCAAGAGGTGTAGCGACAGTTCTGGTTCGACCAAAGCCCCCAAGTGATTCCGTGGCCTTAGGCCGATCAAGAGGCGTGACTGGTTCAGACATGACCAAGTCCCCAAGTGATCTTGTGGCTTTCACCGGTCTAAAGGTGTTGCCTTGATTCGGATACGACCAAGCCCCCTAGAGACATGATACAAAGCTTGTTTGAAAAAGCTAACTCAAGGGGTAAACCGGAGGTCGCTTTAAGAAAAAAGAAACTCCGTGTAACCACACATGATATAAAAATAACAGAGACCCTGCTTTAGCTAAGGCTCCGGTTTATTGTATTGATCATAATATATACATTGTCATAATATGTACATGAGTAGAGCCTATGGCTCAAGTATAGTAAGGCCGAAGATGAGCTATGTTCCAGGGCCTGTTGGTCTCCTCCTCTGACATGCGTGAGTCTTTATGCTCTCGAATGTCGATCAGATAGTATGACCCGTTGTGCAGATTCTTGCTGACCATGAAAGGTCCCTCCCAAGGTGGGGATAACTTGTGCATATCAGTCTGGTCTTGGATGAGTCGAAGCACCAAATCTCCTTCTTGAAAGGTTCTGGTTCTAACTCGGCGACTGTGATATCGACGAAGATCCTGCTGGTAAATCGCCGAACGGGCAGCGGCGGTGTCACGCTCTTCGTCCAACAGGTCCAAAGCATTTTGTTGCGCTTCCTCGTTGTCCACTTCAACATACGCCGCTACACGAGGCGAATCATGACGGATATCACTAGGGAGGACCGCCTCCGCTCCATAGACCATGAAGAACAACGTGTATCCTGTCGACCTGTTGGGCGTGGTGTTGATGCTCCATAACACAGATGGTAACTCCTCAACCCAACATCCCAGCATTTGTTGTAAAGGAACCATAAGCCGGGGCTTGATGCTCGTAAGATCTCTTGGTTAGCCCTCTCTGCTTGGCCATTGGACTGTGGGTGAGCTACTGATGATACGTCAAGCCGGATGTGCTCACGCTCACAAAACTCCTTCATAGCACCCTTGGACAAGTTGGTACCATTATCAGTAATGATACTGTGTGGAAAGCCAAACCGGAAAATCACCTTTTTAATAAATTGAACCGCCGTGGCTACATCACACTTGCTAACGGGCTCCGCTTCAACCCACTCTGTAAACTTGTCCTTCGCCACCAAAAGGTGGGTCTTCTTATCCTTGGACCTTTTGAAAGGTCCAACCATGTCCAGCCCCCAAGTCGCAAACGGCCAAGTAATTGGAATCCTCCTCAATTCTTGAGCCGGCATATGTGCGCGCCTTGAGAATTTTTGACAGCCATCACATCGTCTAACTAGGTCCTCCGCATCAGCATGAGTAGTCAACCAATAGAAACCGTGATGAAACTCCTTAGCCACTAGAGACTTTGAACCGGCATGGTGACCACAATCCCCTTCGTGGATTTCCCGCAAGATTTCACAGCCTTCCTCAGGGGACACACAGCGTTGAAACGCTCCTGATACGCTGCAATGATGCAACTCGCCATTGATAATGGTCATGGACTTGGATCGCCGGACTATCTGCCTGGCCAGAGTCTCATCCTCTGGTAACTCGCCCCGGTTCATGTACGCGAGATAAGGAATTGTCCAATCCGGCATGACATGTAGGGCTGCCACCAACTGAGCCTCCGGATCAGGAATAGCCAAATCCTCTTCACCAGGGAGCTTGACGGACGGGTTATGCAGAACATCTAAAAAGACGTTAGGCGGGACCGGTTTACGCTGAGAGCCCAGCCGGCTTAAAGCGTCCGCCGCTTCGTTCTTCTGCCTGTCCACATGATCCACCTGATAACCCTTAAAGTGACCTGCAACAATATCTGCCTCACGACGATAGGCTGCCATGAGCGGATCCTTGGAATCCCAAGTGCCAGATACTTGTTGAGCCACCAGGTCCGAGTCACCGAAGCATTTAACTCGGCTGAGATTCATCTCCTTAGCCATCCGGAGGCCATGGAGTAAAGCTTCATACTCAGCTGCATTGTTAGTACAAGGGAACATTAAGCGGAGAACGTAACAGAACTTATCACCTCGTGGGGAAGTTAACACGACTCCAGCCCCCGAGCCCTCCAATTGCCTGGACCCATCAAAATGGATAGTCCAATAAGTGTGATCCGGCTTCTCTTCAGGTGCTCGTAGCTCCGTCCAATCATTGATGAAATCAACAAGTGCTTGAGATTTGACCGCCGTCCGAAGTACGTATTTCAAACCGTGCGGCCCAAGCTCTATAGCCCACTTGGCAATCCGGCTAGTCGCCTCCCTGTTCTGAATTATATCTCCCAAAGGAGCAGAGCTGACCACTGTGATAGGATGTCCCTGGAAGTATTGTTTAAGCTTCTGGCTCGCCATAAAAACTCCATACACCAGTTCCTGCCAATGCGGGTACCTTTGCTTGGACTCAATAAGCACCTCGCTGATATAATAAACCGGACGCTGAACCGGATACTCCTTGCCCGCCTCTTTGCACTCCACCACAATAGCCACGCTGACTGCGTGAGCATTAGCCGCTACACATAGTAGTAATGGTTCCTTGTCGATCGGAGCTGCAAGAACGGGCGGATTGGCTAACTACCGCTTTAAATCCTCAAATGCCTCATCGGCAGCCGAACTCCAGACGAATTGATCCGTCTTCTTCAGCATCTGGTATAAGGGGATCGCCTTCTCACCGAGGTAGCTGATAAACCGGCTCAGCGCAGCAATCCGTCCTGCCAAGCGTTGAACGTCGTTGATACACTTCGGTTTAGCCAAGGCGGTAATAGCTGTAATCTTTTCCGGATTAGCTTCAATTCCCCTGTTGGACGCAAGAAAACCCAATAAGTTGCCTGCCAGCACACCAAAAACGCATTTGGCCGGGTTGAGCATCATCTTTTAAGTCCGTAGATTATCAAAGGTTTCCTTCAAATCGTCAATCAGCGTCTCCTTCTCCCTTGAATTGACCATAATATCATCCACATAGGCGTGTACATTACGGCCGATCTGTTTATGAAGGCAATTCTGTACACATAGTTGATAAGTTGCCTGGGCGCTCTTGAGCCCAAAAGGCATAGATACATAGCAGAAGGCTCCAAAGGGAGTTATGAACGCCGTCTTCTCTTGGTCCTTAACTGCCATCTTGATCTGATGATAACCAGAATATGCATCCAGAAAACTCAAACGCTCACATCCCGCGGTAGCATCGATAATCTGATCAATGCGGGGGAGGGCAAAAGGATCTGCTGGACAAGCTTTCTTTAGGTCTGTGTAATCCACACACATGCGCCAAGTGCCGTTTTTCTTAAGAACTAGCACCGGATTGGCAAGCCATTCCGGATGGAAGACTTCAACAATAAACCAGCAGCTAAGAGCCTCGCCACCTCCTCTCCAATAGCTTTACGCCTTTCTTCATTAAACCGGCAGAGAAACTGCTTCACCGGTTTGTACTTAGGATCAACATTAAGAGTGTGCTCAGCGAGTTCCCTCGGTACACCTGGCATGTCAGAAGGCTTCCATGCAAAAATGTCCCGATTCTCACGGATGAACTCGATGAGCGCGCTTTCCTATTTCGGGTCCAAGTTGGCACTGATAGTGAACTGCTTGGACGAATCGCCAGGCACGAAGTCAACAAGTTTAGTCTCAGCCGCCGATTTGAACTTTAAATCTGGATCATGCTCTGTAGTTGGTTTCTTCAACGGGGTCATGTCCGCCGGACAACATTGTCCTTGTAGTATTTCAACTCCTCCGTGGCACAAACCGACTCTGCGTAGGCCGCATCACCTTCCTCACATTCCAAAGCAATCTTGCGGCTGCCATGAACCGTTATCGTTCCCTTGTGAGCCGGCATCTTGAGCTGTAAATAGATATAACAAGGCCGTGCCATGAATTTGGTATAAGCCGGCCGCCCAAATAGGGCGTGATACGGGCTCCGGATCTTCACCACTTCAAAAGTCAGTGTCTCTGACCGGGAGTCATGATCGTCTCCAAAGGCCACTTCCAGAGCTATCTTGCCAACAGGATATGCTGACTTGCCAGGTACCACACCATGGAACACCGTATTAGACGGTTTAAGATTTTTATCTGTGAGTCCCATACGGCGGAAGGTCTCATAGTATAGGATGTTAATACTGCTTCCTCCATCCATGAGGACCTTGGTGAATTTATAACCCCCCACCTGAGGGGCTACCACCAATGCTAGCTAACCCGGATTGTCAACCCGGAGTGGGTGATCCTCCCTGCTCCATACGATTGGTTGTTCCGACCAACGTAAATAACGTGGTACGGCCGGTTCAACAGAATTCACCGCTCGCTTATGGAGTTTTCGGTCTCGCTTATCCAAGCTAGTTGTGAAGACATGATATTGCCCACTATTCAACTGCTTTGGATGGCTCTGATAACCCGACTGCTGCTGCTGCTGCTGGTTGTAACCACCTTGGTTATTCTGATTATTCTGATTGCTATGTCCACGCTGACTGCCATTGAAGCCTGAACCGGAAGCTCCTCCATCGTGACCCGGCCCACGGAAACCGGATCCGGAGCCACCACCTGATCCATGATCATACCGGAAAGCATTAGAATTTTTGAACTCCTGCATAATATAACAGTCCTTCCAAAGGTGGTTGGTCGGTATCTCCTTCGTCCCGTGTTTTGGGCAGGGCTGGTTCAACAAATAGTTTAGGCGATCTGGGTTAGGATTCTGAGCTCCACCGCGATTCGCCGCTTTACCCTTGCGTCGCTGACCCTTGTCCTATGCGCTAGTATTAGCCACAAAGTCTACGATGTCATCCGCTTTACGTTTGCCTCCGTTCCCATGACCTGTCGTGTTGTGTTGCTGCCCCTTGGAGTTGCTGTTCTTTTTTCCCTTCCTTGCCTTGTCATCATCAGACTCGGGATCCTTGGTACTATCAGAATCAACATACTTCACTAAAGCACCCATGAGGGTCCCCATGTCATTACAGTGGCGCTTCATGCGCCCCAATTTTAACTTCAGGGGTTTAAACCGGCAATTGACTTCCAGGGTTATGATCGCAGAATCAACGTTGATACAGTCTGACGAGTGCAAAATTTCCGAGAAACGACGCACCCAATGAGTTGTCGACTCTCCTTCCTCCTGGACACAGGCCGCTAAGTCCACTATTGACATGGGCTGCTTACAGGTGTCCTTGAAATTCTGGACAAACCGGGCTTGCAACTGGGCCCATGAGCTGATAGAATTGGGCGGCAAGCTCTTTAACCAAGTACGGGCCGTCCCTTCAAGCATCATGGTGAAGTACTTTGCACACGCGGCCTCATCCACATCTAGCATCTCCATGGCCATCTCATAACTCTCTATCCATGCTTCTGGAGCTAGATCGGCAGTATAGTTTGGCACTTTGCGCGGACCCTTGAAATCCTTGGGCAAGCGCACATTGTGTAAAGCTGGGATTAAACAGGGCACCCCCAAGGAACTAGAAGTGACCCCTGGCTCGACTGAGGTGGTGGGACGAAACGGCGTAAGCTGACGCGCCTCATTTTGTGCTGCTAACTCATCCTCCCTGCGTGCTCGGGCCCGGTCTACCACTTCCTGAGCGTCACGAATACCGCCCGCCGGGTTATTGCCACGGGCCGCTTCACGGTTCCGTGCATTGCTTGATACGGCCGGTTCATCCACACGCCTGCTGTAGCTCCGGCTTGGACGAGGGGTGGAATGAACGCGGTCCCGGCTGTATGAGTATGCTTCCTGTTGGATCAAAGCGGTCCGAAGGAGCTCCTTGACCCGGCGCGTCTCCACCGCCTGCGGAGAATCACCTTCGATCGGGATGGCCTCCAATCGTGAAGCGGCAGCGACAAGATTGTCCATAGGATTGGAATAATGACCCGAAGGTGCCTGGACCGGCTGAGGTACGTTATTGTTCTGCCGAGGAGGTTCCGTTAAATGAGGTTGGACCGGCGCGCCTGCCCCAGGCGCCTCCGCTCGGTTTACCACGGCGGATTACTGGTTCCTGCCCCTGGGGTGTGAAAGAGATTTCTGACGTCGAAAACTGAAGGCAAGCGGGACCGGTGCTTCCGCTTCAGGACCTCATGCGACGCGTTCTGATCCAGTATAAGCTTGTAGGCCTGGGCGTCTAAAGCGGCCCGCTCTGCGGCCATCCTGTCATTTTCAGCTGCCAGGTCGGCCTTGGCCTGATTGATCTGCTCCCTCACCTTTGCAATTTCCGCATTGTGGGCATCCTGGTCCACCGGGTTGGCTTCCGGCATAAGCACAACTAGCGCATCAAACAGATCAGATAAGACTTGAGCCGGCGGGCGCATAGGACCTCCTGCCCCGGCTGCCACCGCCGCTGAAGATCCGGAAGACATTGCCGCCGCGGTCGAAGAGTGGATCGCGCCTGTGTACTGACCATGAATATTCCAACCCGGTTAGGCAGATCGGAGGGGTCCGGAATACTGTCGCCATCGGAACAGCCCCCTATCCTGCCGTCTTGCAATTGATACAATGATTCGGTTTCTCCGGTCGAGGATTCGTCACCGGAATAGACGACAGTCTCACTACCATATCCCGATTCATCCTCGTAGTCCCCTCCGCGGATGACCCCCACGAAGGCACGCTTCACGGCCGGTTTAACCTGGGCAGATCTCGCACGCTGAGCCGTCTCGACGAGGTCGGTGCAGATGTCCGGCTCAGGACCCGGTTCACCGATCTTGCCAATGAAGACGTGCATGCCACCAAAGGGGACCCGGTACCTGTACTCGATTGAGTCGGCCTCGGGGCCCCATCCTGCATCGTCGATGTAGAGCTTGCCGCGACGACTCTTGGTCATCTGGCCCACAGCATAGCCCTTGAGTCCTTCAAACTTGTCCTCCAAGAACGTCAAACCATCATGCGATAGCCCCACGGTGGGCGCCAACTGTCGTGGGTTTGTCACGGCAGATGTCCTCGTGAAAGGGCTTAGTCGTGGAGCCATCGCTACGGGTTAACTTGAAGGGGTTAAAGCGGACACAAGGACACGAGAGTTTATACTAGTTCGGCCCCTTCGATGAAGGTAAAAGCCTACGTCTAGTTGTGATGGAATTGATGGGGTTTCAATGAGTAGGGAGCAAACAAGCTTCACCTAAGTCTTGAGTTGTGGTTGTCTGTCCTCAAACCGCCACCGGGTCGTCCCCTTATATACATGGGTGACGCCCATCGGTTTACAGAATCCCGACGCCGGTTCATAGATGTATCCGGCTCGGTCTCTACTATTCCTAACTTACAATACAAGTTACATGCTGATGCCGGTTTACAACTACAGGTATGAACCGGCTATGGGCCATAAGCCCTCTACTGCCTACTTGGGCTTTAATATGTTCAACTACTGATGAAGTTAACCCGGCCTGTCCTGGCCGGTTTACCCTTAGCGGTAATATCCCCAACACATGGCATGAGGATGAAATAATACAAATCTTTAGGAAACAGATAAGAAGATTAGAACTAAAAGGTATCTTAATGACACAAATTTCTATGGAGGTGGAAATTTGAATTCAGTAATTAGAAAATCCATGGTTTTTGAATAAAAGTTGGTTAAAAATGGACCTTAAAAATGTTGGGCACTTCTTGTTTTCCTTTTTTCCAAACTAACTTGATATTTTCTATTTTAACATCACCTACTTGATTATGTATTTTGTTATAAAATTGTTTTTAGTCTTCCCTAATTTTCAAATGTATGTCTTAAAGAAAATGATTTCTCTAAAATCATTGAAAAAATGTTCCTAGTAAGAAGACTCTGACTAGGATTTAGGAAACTACCCCTAGGAGAGTAAGAAGAAGGTGAGGATTCACATACGAAACACTTCAAAACATAATTTGGGAAACAAAAAAATATATGAAAAGGATAATTTGAAAGACAATTATTAGAATATCCCATATTTTTAATTGAATGACAAAAAGGAAAAATATAAATGTTAGGAAACCAAAAATATTATCGGAAACGAGGGTACTTCTGATTTTAGTTTTCCCAACTGTGTGCATTTTTTAAATTTGTCTTGATTAACAAAAAATATTTATTGTTTTTAAATATAGCTTGATTTTATACGAAATACTTGAAAATATACTCCTGCTACAATGATTTTGCCCATGAATTGACAACCTAAGAAAGTCTCGCTCTTAATCCTATTCTATAAAAGGGAAAGAGAGTCTATTTTTCTAAAAGACTACAATAACCCTAAACATAAGAGAAGCAAGGCCACCATAGCATTTATTTGTTGGATGGGAAGTTGTGTTGGTGGGGTTGATGGCTTCATCTTCCACTATTTTTTTATTTGGCTGTTATTCGACTAACATTTAACATTCACTACTTTTTACCACGTGACATTCTGGTAAGCAATAAAAACTATTCAAAAAAATATTCACTTATTTTTCTTAGTCTTATGGTGTTTCGACTTGTATGACGCAAAGTTTGGGAGATGTCTGGATAAAGAGCTGATTTTCTCTCTTATAATAAAGAGTATTATTTGAAATGATTCTGCTTGTTTTTCATATATGGTCTATCGGGAGCTTATTACATACTTTTTTATTGCGCTGAGCTTATTACATACTTTTGAAGAACGACCTTCCAAATAAACGAATATATTACATCCCTTTGGTGAGAATATTACTAGTTGTTTGACACCCAAATAGACAGGCATTTTAGGGATGGACGTCCTTTGGTCCGATCGAGTAGCTAGTCCCCTTAGAGGCAGAATACATCAGCAGCCTGATCTCCAGCTCTCCTTTCAAAGTAGGAACACACGACGGTGACGACGAGCATAATTCCAGTTCCGGAACCAGGCACACATATGAAACCTGCCATGAGAGTCAGCGCACCGACGCAAAGCCCTACGAGAAGTGCTATCATGGCAACATGACGCTTCCATCGGGTCATGGGAATGGAGCCGGGCTGAGCAGGCGTCAGAGGTATTTGCCTCTGCATGCACGTAGCCAAACAAGCAGTTAGCTTGGTTCTTGACAATCAGAAGTTGAGAGCGTATACACATATATGCAGGAAGAGAAGTGTAAATTAAAGGAAAAGAAACGTACCCCGAGCAACCTGGCCACATAATTTCTCGAATATACACGAACACCAAACCATGTTGCCGAGATAAGAGCAGATGCCATCAGCAGCAAGACGGCATAGAGTGTCACATGGACAGGGTCTCTTGCTAAGTCAGCCCAGCTGCAGCGTGCATGAATCAATAAACTTCTTTAACAAGCTATAAATAAACATTGTACCACGCCAAGATTATGCAAGTAAAGAATAATGATTCGTATTTTTATTTTGTTGATGCATATGTACTCACGCTGGTGGATTGGTTACGTAGTGTGCGACCCCGCCGATGGGAATAAGTTGTCCAGGGTACCGACTATCCCGCTTCCAACTGCCGGGCAGCTTGACCACTCCATTATTATTTTCGCCGTATTGCAAGTATAACAGCTGCAAAGGTATAGCTAGCTAGTAATTATACACTCCGGAGAAATAATATAAGAATGGATGGAGTTTATTTTTAGTTACAACTACCTACCTGTGAGATGAAATACATGCTTGAAGCAATGGCACCCTGAAACACGATGGGCATGTAGGAGAGGTAGGATAGGTTCACGCTGCAGTTGGCTTGCAACGCAGGGTCAACACCATGTGTCCTCACTGCCAATGGGAGATGCAAGCCTTGTAGTCTCACCGTGAGCGCCAGGAATGCACACGTGCCAGCAGGAATGACGATCTTGTCTCCTCCATATCTCTCCAGGAAACACGCGCTAGAAATATAATGAACGCACAACTTAGCTAGCTGGCTCAATACTTATTTATGAATATGAGTATGCGGATAAACAGAACGTGTACAGATGTGAATTTTTAATTACCAGATGTTGGTGGCAGTGAAGAGAGCAATGCCACTAGATACCAGTCCGTGCCCCTTTTTAAGGGCCTCATCAAGGTAAATTACAATGGTACCTCCAGCAAAAAGCTGGAGCGCGATCAGAGTCGCATTCACCGGACCGAGCTGCCCCGCGGAAAACACATTGCAAACTGCAGACACCATGGCTAACAGTATGCCCAGTAACTTCTGGGACCTATCCCTGCATATGTTAAAAAGTTGAAATTAATTACACATGAGAGTCAATCATACTTTTACTACTCATCATCCGTACGTACAAAAGGATAAGTACAATGGTCAAGGTGTACTTTGAAAGTTGAAACCCTAAAAGAAGAAGTGAAAAATAAGGGACGACTTACATGAACTGCATGCGTTCTTCCACGGGAATCTTGTCCCTGACAATCTTCAGTCGGAACAAGGGGTGGATGACCAGCTCGGATACCAGCAAGTGGTATACCCCTTGAGCCATGACAGTGCCGCCGTTGGAGGCGCTGGCCGCGTGGATCCAGTAAAAGGGGTCCGGAGACGCGGTGGTCGAGAGCCCATACAGCGGCAACCGGCTGCCGGCCAAGAAGACGAGGACCGACGTGATCGTGTTCAGCGCCTTGTTCCGGAAAGGAACAGGGGTAGCTCGGCGGTCGGCAACCTCCGGCAAGAGTCCCACCAGTTGCCGCAAGGTATTAAGACCTGCCATTGATTTGACTGATTTATTTCAGCACAACGTTAATTAGAGTAGATCGATTCTTTGGCAGGGGAGGGGCGTATATATCGATCGGGCAAACGGCGGAATTGAAACCGAGTCCGCCTGGAAATACACATGGGGCGTCGATGTGGTTGGGCCGGGGATTAGGCTGTTGACACGTGCAAACCTCGACTGGTAAACAAGCAAAAAATTCTTTTTTCCTATCAAAGGAAGAGGCGATCTTGATAGCGCCCGTCGCCAGGGAGTTCCTCCGACGGCTCCCCTCCTCCAACGACCTCGGTCGTCTATGATGAGGTGGGTCGCCGGATCCTCACGTGTGTATAGTTTTAGGTCAAATTAGTTTAGTCAGTCGTCGGTGATGAGGGGGGTCATCGGCTCCATGTGCCGGTCGTCGGATTCCCGCATCTGTTCGAGCAAGGATGGTGGTGGTGATGCCGTCGTGGTGGTGGACCTGATTCGTCGGGCTCTGCCATTGCGACAGATTTCGATCCACCGGTGGCGCACATGCAGTTTGGCAGGTATTCCGGTAGAGGATGCAAATTAATCAGCATCGGCAGCATCTCAAAGATGATGGATTATGTGCTAAGGTTTATGTTACGTGAAAGGCAGGTATGGTTTCTTCCTCCGACGCTTTAGTCATGTGGAGGTGCCAGATATGGAGTTCGATGTCATGTCCAGAGTGTTTCCCCGGTTTGGTTTGTTCAATGGTAATGGTTTCGCCTTTGGTGAGCCACCTTGAAGATCCGCAAAACTGCATATCAATGATGGCGCCGTGTCGAACTCGGGTGTGAAGGTGATCCATCGTTTGTGGTGTTGCTAGAGGAGGTGAGGGGCGTTGCTGTCAAGCTCAGGGGTTTCTTCTGTCATCTTTGTAATTTTAGTTCTTGGCTGGTGTTCCTTTGTGCAGAGACTAGTGTTTTGTTATGCGGTCAGTTTTGACAGGTCGGTATGTACGTGGCTTTAGTTTTGACTAGTCGGTATGTAGGTGGCTTTTTTTTGAAGCATGTATGTACGTGGCTTAGACTATGGTGTTTATCATATCAATGATACACGTAGGACCATGGAAAATAAAAAAAGAATATGGACACGTCATCATTTTTTTAATTTGTGAAAGACATCCAATGAGCACTTTAGATCTGACTAGGAAATTGACCGTGCGTTACAACGGGCGATACATTATATTCTAAAATAAAAACACATATATGTAACTTCAGAAATCAATACATTCATTTGTAGTTTTCAATAAAGGAAAATGTTTGCGTACTGATGTTCATGCAATTGTTTGAAACAGTCAATATGCATGTATTTAGTTCTATGATATGTGCAGTCTTTAGTTAGAAAAAAATATACTACCTTCATCCGAAATTACTCGACGCTCAAACGGGAGTTTGAGTTGCACTCCCTCTCCCTCTCTCTCTTAGCTCCCTCGCCCCCACCCCATCACACACAAAAGAATGTCTATAGTTCTTAGTTCTTACACTTGCGTATGGCACACCACTTCAAGAATATAATTTTGAAGCAACAAATATGCATAGCACAACTACTATCACAACATGGTTTTCAGGAGAAAAATCGAAACACACATGATGTCATTTCTAAAATCGAAACACATCTGTAATTTTCAAAAAAGGAAAATGTTTGCATACACATGTTTATGCAATTGTTTGAAGCAATGAATACACGTCTATATAGTTTTTTTATATGTGCATGTTTAGTTAAAAATCTTCTACCTCAAACGGGTTTCACCCGCTTAAGTGTCAAGTAAATTCGGTTGGAGGAAGTATAAGTCTGAGTTGCACTCCCTCTCCCTTAGTCTGCCAAGAATATAGTGTTGAAGCAACTAATGTGCATAGCAAAACTACTATCACTACATAACGTTTCAGAAGAAAAATCGGAACACATATATGTAATTTCAAAAATCAAAACACATATTTGTAATTTTGAAAAAGGGGATTCTTTTGCATATTAATGTTCATGCAATTGTTCAAAGTACTCAATACACATGTAAAAGTTATTTTATAGGTGCACTATTTAGTTCAAACTATACTACCTCAAAAGGGTGTCACCCGCTTGAGCGTCAAGTAATTCCAAAAGGAGGAAGTATAAGTCTGAGTTGCACTCCCACTCCCTCTCTCTCAGCTCGTTTTCTCTCTCCGCCCTCCCTTTATCATTCACAAAATAATGTTCATAGTTCTTAGTTCGTACACCTACCTACGGCACACCACTTCAAGAATTTAGTTGTTGAAGCAACTAATATGAATAGCACAACTACTATCACCACACCATTTTTCAAGAGAAAAATAACTAATATCACCACATCCTCCATATCTCGTTGTGATCTTCTTTATTTCATCACTTTGGGAGCTTTCGTTCTCTGAATAATTTGGTGAATGTCATCTACAATCACCCATTGTCGGTCAACGCTCGTACAACCTTCTCCTTTGCCAATGTTGTATTCCCCCTTATCTTCTGCCTTCTTCTCCATCTCATCGGCCTTCAGAGGCTCATCGTCATACCTCTCCATCAACACCCCGGTTGATATTCATCGACGTCAAACAAATTTTGTAATCAAATTTTAGCAATTTTCTAATTTAGATAAAAACAGTCAGGTTGTAAATGATTAATATGCACCACACCGTCCAAATCCATAGTAGTTTACCATCTCTGAAGGAAAGTTCCAAATTTTGGCTGACAAAATAATAAAGTCATGTTAGAAATTTAATCTACTACCAAACATAAATACTATATGATGAATCAACTTAAAAGGAAAATAATAGTGCTACTAGTACTGTGTCCGCTAATTATTTCAAATAGGGGATAAATGGTCCACTATTGTGTCTGCAATAGCGGTACCATAATAGCGTCCTCTATTGCTCAAATTAAATTTCATTCTTTTTTGTTAATGATCAAGAACTATACAGAATAATCTAATATCTTCTATATCTAAATAGCTAGCCCCCCAAAACCAGATCTTAGAGGGCATCAATAAGCAAGGTTCTTATCTCTATGTGACCATTGCATACCCCAGATGGCCCTTTTTCCTTGCATCGACAATACTAATCATTCAAACATTGCGAAGTTGGTATTATAGACTTGTGAGTCTAAAATACCTAGTTTTCAAGTATAAACATTTCCAAAATTCAAGCGGTTGCAAGTACAACGCTAGAATTGTTGTTTTAGTGGTCCAAATTAGAAATCTAGAAGTTCCGACATGGAAGTTTATAGTAACGAACTAGAATATATATTGTCTTCATATAACTCACTAGTTTTTTTAGGAAAAAACTATACTAGTGGGTCTCGCAAATGCGAGGGCATTATCTGTTAAGAGTAGAAAGCTTCCTCAAGATCGCGTTACTCCATTTGGAATGATAAAATATAATTTCTTGTTTATTAGAAACTTAGTCCATGGAGAAGAAAAAATGCTTAATTGTAGACAAACAAGTCCCCGTTTGGAAAAATTAGTTCCATTGAGAGAGAGAAATTTTCTTGGTCAATATTTTTTAATGTATCTTTAAACTCTAGTGATAAATACAATTATATTTATTTATTTGCCGAAAACAATTATTTTGAGCTGCAAAAATCTTATTGCTCATGTCTCTACTCATGGATGTAAATATGCTAATCCTTACAAACAGTATTATCAATATAGAATATTTGGCTGCAGTGTCTATATAAATGTAACAACAAATGATAAAAACTGCTTATTCCATATATTTCCAATCATGCGGTGAAATATGAATACATATGTTGTGAGCTTATAATGCTTGATCACGCCTCTTATGAATGCGGCCATACACACAAGAAGTGAGCATTACAACATAATTGAAAACACATATTTTTGCAGTAGTACTGACCCTAGCAATGCATATTGGGCCACAAGTAATGCAATAAGCATTATATTACTAAACTGGAACCCATCATGGGCAATTATGGTTATTGCCAGGGCCACCATAGTAGATGTAAGTGCCCCAGTCGCCATAGGTGTCACTTTGCACATTATAACAGTTGTTCTGCTCGGTTATCAAGCCCACATTACTTGGGGGATTGAGACAGTTAGACGAATCTACCACTTGAATGTTCTTGATGTGACTCGCCTTACCGAACCCTTCATTCGGGAAGTGTCCACTACCCATATGTGTGGAAGTTTGGCCGGCATCGGGTGAAAATACCTCACCGCCCCACATGATGGTAGAAGCACTATCTGCCAAGTAGGTGAAGATGGATGATGGCCAATACCCCACATAATCACCTCCCACTTGCAGCCACCAATTGCCCCCCGCTCGGTCCTGCAAGCCAAAATTAGCTTACTAGAGAATATAACACACATGATTAATTATGAGCAGGCAATATATTTTAAATCCCTTAACTGCCAAAATCATGGCAAAAAAGGAAACATTAATGGGCCAGGTTGAGATGACAGGGATGAGTGTTTTTGGTACTTAGATCAAATATGACATGGATTATAGATGTATTGAGTAATCGTTTGCGATGTAAAAGACTGGCATGGTAAAAATATGTTCCTTACTTGAGTTCTAACAAAATCGAGTCGACCAATCAAACCGAAAAGAGAAGGACTAACCTTCTATGTAATTGCACATCTACAAGAACGAGACATGATCTTGACGATGCGTGCAAGAATGCGTCTAGGGTAAAAAAAAGTCCTTCTATGCTACCAGAGGATCATGTGGTGGGTAGGCTTTCCAGAAAAGTTCATATGATGTGTTATCGTTAATTGTGAGTCAATGTAATATTAGAATGTCTTAACTACTATACCCTAGTTAAAATATGTGGAACATATTTTATTTTTCCCAACTCTAACCGGGTAAGGAGAGTAACTTGAAAGAGTCCCTTGTTCAATAGCCAGCTTGACATCATTGCATTTGCAAACAAATATGGGACGTGCATGGGACAACCTCTCCTCCATTATTCAGCCAAAACAGGCTAGGAATCATAGTTTCCCGAAGAACAAGAGGTTGGCATGGATTCTCTAAGTCCACCCATGAATTTTGGATTGTATGCTTAATGTTGAAGTACAAGTGAACAAGTTTTTGGATTGAACTAGTCAGTGCATGCAACTCAAAGCGAAAGGTCTTGAGTTTAAATCCTAGTAGATGTAATAAAATAAAATAATTGTAGTAGAGTCCTATTTGAACGTTTGGGTATAAGGGAGCCTGCACATGAGAGGTAATGTTAAAGTATAAGTGAATTTTCACTTTCCCCTAGCAGCTTGACCATTTTAATTGAATGTGTATGTGCACATAACTAAATATTGATGATGTCGAAGCTTATTGTGTTTTTTACCTTCCAAACTAAAATATCGATGTCATATTGTGTGCCACCATAGGTGGACATTGGGGAGATACTGCCGCCAATTGTGATCTGATTGCTTGTTTGGATGAAGCCTGAGCATAGTAGGTTGTAACATCCTGTTGTTTGATATGCATCTCCCTACAATATTACATACAATAGAAAATTAGTATTTTGGTATTGTTCCCAACCTTAGGAGAGAATATCTCAATATTAGTATTAAATTAAATAAAATCGAATATGGTGTTTATCTTACAGTCCAGTAGATGAAGAGTCTCGTATTGCTATCGCTATATAGATTTGGATAAACCTGAAATTTTTGTAGAGACCACGGGTCCATTAGCCAGAATGAAAGATATTGCACAACTAACTAGACCATTAAAAAATGCGTAGGATTTGTATAATAGCTATGTCTAAGCATGACCACATGGGATTTTTTTAATGGGTGGAAGAGATAGATAGACAAACACACACACACACACACATGCACACACACTGAGAGAGAGAGAGAGAGAGAGAGAGATTTTGTTGTTGTCCTATCGCAATAACAAACAGAAAAAACAAGAGAATATAAGTCTTTAAAGATAGCTTGTTTATCCCTTCCTTCATTTGTGGTCATGCAAATATAGTGTGACACATTGCTAGTAGGTGCACCAATATGAGAAATGCCCGTGGAATCCCGCTTTTCCATCATTTATCCAATGTCTTGATTATGTTCCACTAGAAGCTGCATCTTATCCCTTCTGCACATGTGATGGCTGATAGAATGTGATGTTTCTTGGTTGTTCAGTTGAGTGATAATTTAAGAACTTAGCTTGAGTTATGTAAACTTTTGTTGTAGCCATCCATCATGATTTCATCAATCCAAATTTTGGATTTGTAGTTTAATATATAGTAACTTTATTCGTCCATGTGTTAAGTTGAAACAACAAAATGTTAAGAAAATATATTATGTCTTGAACTCCATTATCGATTAGTATAGTGGTATAAACTAAAATTTTAGCCAACACACATTGCATGATAAGTTGTGTTTATGCTATCAAATAACGGTAAGTCGCATATTTTGAACAATAAAGTTTGAGTGTTTACAATGTAAATATATTATTACAATTTAGTCTGGATATAATAAATTTGCTTAATTAACATTTTTTTGACATAAAGCATTAATAATTTAACAAGGATTGTTTGTTGTTGTGTGACTCATTAAGGAAATATCTTTAGTGATTGCAAAACACAAAAAATGATATGTTCATTTCCTAGCTACCTAACATGCATGCTTGGTTTTGCATCTTGACACATAACCTGGGTTGCTAGGGCCGCGGCCTAGGTCGAGGCACCATATTTCTTAAATGAATATTTTACTTTTGGCATTCTTTGGCAATACCTGGCCTGAGGCCCAGCCTGATCCTCACTCCATCTTTGCTCCACCACTAGTGAGAAACGTCATGCAAGTATACAGAGTGTGATTTTGGAAAACTATGTACATATAGCTAACTTTCTCTTCATAATGGCAAGGATTGGTGATTTAGATTATTCTTTATGGTGTTATTTTGAAGTATTCAATAATAATAAGAACAAATCAGTATTGAGATGTTTATTTAGAGGATTAGAATATTTTACATAATGTTCAAGATGGGTAGTTAGATGCAGATGAGGAAAGACAAATCTAGTGATAACATCGAGTAGTAGGGGCTAGCTTCCACCCCTAAGAGAGCTTGATTTACCAGAAATCCTGTAGAGTCCTAGTGGGCCTAGATTCCATGATAAGTTCCGAGAAATGGGAGAAATGATGCATTCAAAGTTCACGGAATTGCAGAAAGACAAAATCCTTGAAAGAAAAACCAAACAAGACAAGATGTTCCCTATTGTTATCGGGAATGAGACTAAATGTTTGGCCTTAATGAGATGGACCTAGATTCCTCTCCGACCAGGAAAAGACGTGGATCGTCTTTGTTCTACTTCCTGGGATTGAAGATTATTTTTTGTAATGGTAGATGTGGGTAATGTAGATGTAAATTTCCAGGTTTATTTCAGATTCTTTGTAATAAAGGCAAAGGTAGTGAACTGAGATGACTATTTAGGGGTTACTTTAGATTAAATACAAGATGTGGATAATTTCGATGCCTATTTAGAGAGTGGTTTAATATTATGTTCATAAAGGAAATGATGGGTCACTTATATTTAAATTTATGAGCCTGTTGTAGGTTATTATTTTATACTAAAACACATGGGTAGTTTGGCACCAAGTATGATCCCATGGCAAGTGTCTCTACAAATAGTAGGATCTAGAATTTATCTATTTTTCTAGTGCATTTCGTGATAATTAACATGGTGGACTCAAAGCATATATAGCATTATTAGGAGTAAGTTGACAATTTTGAACCCACCATATGAGTATAGGATACATTATTGATGAGTATTCCATCTATGTTTATTTTCTATGTTTATGGTAGTATTCAATTTTGTAATCATCTATTCCATATCAATATTCTTCTCCAAGAAGATTGCTTATAGTCAATTTCTCTTTGATTGATTTTTGAGGTTCTTTCATGTTTCATACCACCTCTACTGAAATTGCAAGGCTTATTTACTTTGTCTTGACAAGGCTTTGGCCAATAATTAATTTATTACATGAATCATATTTAAGAGTCAGATTTATAAGTATTTAGTTATGATTATGTTTTTTGTTAACATAATTGACATATTAATGTGATAAAATATTTGTCAAAACCTTTTCATAATGAAGAAAATATGCCTTGTGAGGAATAATGCACTGAGCATTATTGTTTGTTACATGAGAAATGATCTAGTTTGGCATTTCAAGTTGTCGTCTCCTAAAAGCCAAGGTTCATCTCCTATGAGTTGCAATTCCATGGACTATATGAGGGATGTACTAATATTGAATCCATGAACTGGTGAAGAATTTGTTTCTTTGTGTGTTATGTCTCCCCAAGATCAATAATTTGGTTGCCCTTCTTTAGGAAAAATTTCTCTTTAGTGAGCCACAATTTGATGGCATGTGTTAAGAGATGCAGTTTTTAAGGACATGAAGAAGTTTGAAACTTGTTCATTTTTCTGGGTAGGTTTCCTCAGGATTAACAACTCATGAATTGTGATTACTCAAGATTCAAATTGATTCAGTTGCATGTTAATATCCTTTTTATTATTAAATTTAATGCAAGTTCTCTTTAATAATATCTATTGATAAAATGGGCATTTACAAATACAAAAATTATATACACTTTAAGTTGTCAACATGCCCTTACGTGTTAAAAATAATGCTGCTAGAATAGCTTAAGAAAGAGAACATATTGTATTAGAATCTAGTCTAGCTCATTCTTACACTCTGGCCCTTTCAAACCCACATATATCATGCACGGAAGCTAAAAGGTAGAGTTTAGTAGATATTTTATTAAGGTGGGTACAATTTTTCCCTTTGAGGTCTCACCTGCCATCCCACTTCAATGGTATTGAGGCTGTTGCCATTGTAGGAACCACCAGTGATCCAAAATTGGGTTAAGCTAAAGTCGTTGCCCCTAGCAATCCATGGTTTCCACAAATTGAAGGTGCTTTTGGTTCCATAGCACTTATCGTATTGTGCAGAGGCGACGGCATGCTTATCAATGGGATAGAAAACAAAGTTAAAGAAGCAATTTTTAAAATAACAATAGTAACAATATAAGAAGAATATTATTAATCATATGAATTTGATTATTGAGATGGTGTTTTTACCTGGTGGCCCCTCAATACATTGGGTGTGTCAGTGTCATTGGTTGGATTGAGGTGTGGGATGCTCCTAGGCATCTTCTTGCCAAACCTCCTAATAGAATTGGCCCTCAGGACATCCTCCTCCTTGGTCCTTCGGATTGGTATGGTGTTCTCAGGGCACGTGCCATTTTGATGCCATATTTGAGTGATTGCACGGGCTGTGATGTTGGAGTCATGATGCATGCCTCTTGGGTTGTAAGAAGGCCGCATCTGAAAGGTGACAATTGAATGATATCATGATACATGTGTGTGGGATATTAGGGGGCACTACAACTTTCTACAATTGATAGTGATATGATAAGGGAAATGATGTGCTAAGTGTCACCTGAATAGTATGGTTCTTGAGGAGAGGATGATCGAATGCAGGCTGTTTGGATATGTGCACACAGTCTATGACATCACCATCCGAGCTCTATAAATTCCCAGGAATTAGTGATTGTAACAATGTAGCAAAAATAGATAATATTGCGAGGAAACTAGAAAATGTTAGATCTTTCCTACATGCCACTCATGGAGATGTGTAATGTAGAATAGATTTGTTTTTGGACTGCATGCAATTTCTATTGGTATTGTCTCTTTAATTTTGGTCAATGAATAGGATTCCATTTCTTAGAATAAAGCCACGTGTTAGTAAAAATAGGATTACAACTCTGGACAATACTCACAAGCGCTCATGCACTTTCCCAATTCAGGAGTGCCTCATACCATACTACATATCAAAATAGGACAAAAATGCCACCAACCAACAAGTAGATCACTTTAGTGACATGCAAATTAGTTTTGAATATTCAAAAATGCATTAGTGCTAAATCGAACCTCCAAATAAAAATCCATTTTCTCTGTTGTGTTTTACAATGAGATATTTCAAACTCACCCAGCATGGGCATACTCTGACAAATAGTTTTGAAAAGCAACTCTCATTCACCAAAAGAAACTTTGTGGTGCAAATATGGTTTCTAGCTCATACCAATTTTCTACTTGAACGATAAGCCAATCATTTGTTAACATTATTCGGCAAAGAAAATCATGTTTCTGAAAAATAGTTTCTTCCATATCACTAAGGTTGGTTTTTCTGTAGATTCCTAGCGCATAGAAAAATTTCTTTAAAGGGACGTAATATACAAAAAAAATATGTTTTTGTTACAAGTTTCTTTCGTCACCCTAATTCGCATTTGAAATAAACAGGGGCAAACTCTTAAAATTGTAAAAAATATAATTTTTAACTATGAAGTTTTATTTTAGCACACGCAATTCATAAAAATGTACTCCCTCCATTCCTAAATATAGGGTGTATAGTTTTTGGCACGGAAATTAAAGAATGCATGTGGACTGAAAATTTCACAAGTTTTGGGAGAGATTTCACGTGACTAATTGACATGAGAAAATAGAGGAGCTTGCCTAATATAAGTAAATGTAATCAAATCTCTAAAAAAAAATTATCCAAATGAGTGGTGCAACGCAAGGCACCTTATATTTTGGATGTTTTCTCAAAAATCTATACACCTTATATCAAGGAACTGAGGGAGTATATTTTAACCATGAACCTACTATGTAATTCATCGCAGTAAGTTGATTTCTAAATGTATCCACGAGAATATATCCATATGAAATCTACTTTTGAAGATCTCATGCTGGTAAACATCCAAAATTGTAGGAAACAAAACGTGGATGCAATTTTTTTTGTTTCTAGTGTTCGTTGTACTACCATGATTGAAGAAGAATACTCCCTCTGTTCCAAAACAGATGACCCAACTTTGGAATGGAGGGAGTAGATTGGAAGTTTTTCTCGCAAAAAAAAACAAAGGACCTGTAAAACCGTATGATTACCAAAAAAGACTGGCAGAGAGAAAAAGGAAACTTGATTGGGAGTGGCCGCTAGCTTATGAACCACAAAGGAATCTATGCTGCATGGAAGCGAGAGTGTTCAGCATTTTGAATCTTCCTTTTAGTACGCTTATAATGTATAATTGCAGAAGAATTACTAACTAGGCCACCTTTAGAGTGCAGGGTGGGCAACTGGTATCCGTACCTGCATGGACCACTTTTGCATGCACGTACTACGTACAATGTTCCCGTTTCTTTTGCATATATGTGCAAGCTAATGATAAACATGCAAATAAACAAGGATCAAATAAATCCAAGCTAGTTACAGATGCATGGTGAATCATGCATGTGTGCTGAGCGCGTACAACACCAGAGAAGCAAGACATGCATCGTACAATCAGACTGAACGTGAACGACGCGGCACCACTACATATGTACCTGAATGCTTGCGACAGGAGGCTTATTGAGCCGCCTGAGGAGGCTTCGCACCTCCAGCCGCCGCTGCGCTGTACTCTCCGGAGTCGCCGGCACCGCTGCCGCCAGGCCCTCCATGAAGAGAAACGTGAGAGCCACGACGAGCGCGACCAAGAACGCTCGCGTCCCTGCCATTGAGCTAGCAGCTGCGAGCCTGTTGGTGTGCGTTCTGCTAGACTCCGCTGCTGTGCGATGAAGAGGAGGCGGGGCGTCCCGGCGTTTTATAGGGCCGGACGAGAGTGCAGACGATCGACGTCTACGTCGGCCTGGCCCTGCTACCGTATATTAATTTTAGTTGGGGCCGTTAAAGCTTCACATGGTGAAAGAGCTTCGAATGCTGTGAGCACTAAGTAAAACAGTGAGAGGCGGCGGTAACATGCATGCGGTAGCTAGCCGAACCCCTCGTTCTGTCAGGTCTCCACGCTTTCCATAGCGCATACTTGGATACAGCCATACTGCAGGAGTATGACACCATGGGAGCATGGAATGGGAATAGGCTAACAAAAGTCTCAACAGATGCACAAGTTAAGTCGAGTATGATTAATTCACTGGCTATATATGCATTAGTATATGGATTGTGCACATATAATATGGGATGAAGGAGAGGCAGTAAAGTTTATTTCCAGCTATGGGTAATTTTATTTATTTCGAGAGGTCCTTTTTTAGCGGGATCTAACCAAGGGTTGCCAAAAACCACGAATTTGTAGAGATAGGTCCACAGCCGCCCTTAGAAATCGCCAAAGAAATTGATGTCCACCGGATGATCAACCTTACAAACTTCCCCCGGAAATCGATTTCCAAGGGCGGTTTAGAAGGTGGTCCACCCTGGAAATATTTTACAAATAAATCAGAAAATAAACAATGCCAACAATAGAGAAAACTTCTGTGTGCAAGCATCTACTGTACTTACAACTCTAGCTCCAAGAATGTTTTCAGCTGATTTCATTTCTAGCCACTACGGACTTCTGGAGCTAGAGCTATATACAGTAAAGGCATCCAGTTGGGTATTTTGTTGTTATTTTTTAACTAAGGTGTATGTTTATCCACTTAGTTTTATCCTAAAAACTCCAAATGATGCATGGATATTGGAGTTGGAGTTGTGCCAAATAGGGCATTTATTACGTTGCTTATCAACACATGCTACTCTTCATCGATCATTATTTCCAAACTACTCCCTCCGTCCCATAATGTAAGACGTTTTTTGACACTATTTTAGTGTCAAGAAACGTCTTACATTATGGGACGGAGGGAGTACGAAGCGTTTGCGCCAAAGGATGCCGAGTCGCCAATCGGCTTCAATGTGGTGACCAATATGCTACATGTCCTCACTGCAAGGGATAAAAAGGATGGCCATGTAGGTCGCTTGATACCAGACCTGGTGAGTGATGGGGTGTCCATATTTTAGTAGCGGACGATACATTAATTTTCATGGAACCTGACATGGCCAAGGCATTTAATATGAAACTAACTTCATGCCTCGTCGAGCAACTCTTTGTCCTTTAGATCAATTCCAGCAACCGAGAGCTCATTTACTTTGGTAAGGCCAAAGAAGTTGAGAGTCTGTATATGCAACTTGGTTGTGAAACTGCCTCACTCCAACTCACTTCATACGAAGGTGTCTTACCTTTACTAATATCCTCATCACTAGCCTGCCGATGTTTATGTTGTCCTCCTCTAAAATACCTAAAGGGCTAAGGAAAATATTAAATTAATACATGTCCGTCTTTTCCTTTCAAAGTGTTTAGCATAACCGAAAATATCAATTAGCAAAGTGGAATCTGCAGGGCAAAGGCTCAAGGGGCCATTGTACTATGATCTTGAAATAAATAATATGTGCATGCTCGGCAAATGGATATTCAAATTGTTAAATGGCAAAGGTATATGGGAAGAATTCCTTGGCAATAAGTACCTCAACTATATATAATACCCTTTCCCAACTAATGACAAAGCCAAAAATATTTACCGTTATAGAAAGATCAATGAGAGTCAAGGGGGATTCTCTGGTAGAGATTTCTTATTGGTCAGTATTGGCCAGGACACACGATTTTGGGAAGGCACCTACCTGGGGAGCTGATACAAACAAGCATAGGGGATAACTTGTAGATCTTTCCGATAAGTAAGAGTGTCAAACCCAACAAGTACTATCAGGAATTGGTTTGCGGATATAGCTAGGATGGTGCAAAAGCTGACTAAGTGATAATCATGTATTTGATTGATTTCATGGTTGCAAGTAATGAAATAACAATAAAGTTAGTTGAATGTAGAAGTAGCCAAGGTTCTTATAAAGACTAGATCATTCTCAAGGGTTGTGGGATAGCCGCCTAGATCTCATGTGTTTGATTGTTTAATCGTTGGCATGTGGATAGAGCATAAGCTAACATGCTGCAAAACCAATTCTTCACTTGTTCTTATGATTATGCTCCCATCAGCCAACCCAACTATCTACTAAAATAATGAAGGCGCGACTAACGAGAGCTTTATGTTTCGGGTCCCTATGTAACACTTATCTATAAATCCTAGACATGGGGATCGGTATTCTATCACTTTGGTGTTCCCTAATAAATTCATTATAACAACAATGCTCTCCTCAATTCCCATTGATGGTGAAGTGGCACATAATCGATGCTTGCACACCACCACTAGAGAATTATGGCACAACATATAGTAAAACATCAATTCTTATTGCAATTCATACAATATATATCAACTGAATTTCTCCGTGTCCTCGAAAACGTAATGGACCTCTCACACGTCACTAATAAAACTCAAAGCATAGCTGGATCCATGTGTGGTTCTTCCTATAGCATGTGGAGACGGAGGAGTCCACACGACCTTGTGGGTACAACCAATGGAAGACAGTAGCTCAGGCCATGTTCAACCGTTTTGGATGCCTGCCAATTAATATGATTTATTTAGCATGAGAACTCATGTAATCATATTCTCTTGTAGTTGCGCTGACTAGCATGTACATTTTTTTTCCCTTGTATCTGATGTTTAAACTTTGCTTAGTATATGGCTGAGTGCATCAACCGATAAATAGACTCGGAGAACTTTGCCTAGACCGCATGTTCTCTGGTATTTATTGTGTTTGTTATTAATATTTTTTTCAAGTTCTCTGGTCTTTCCCTCATTTTCGTAAAAAAAAAATAGAACGCTTACTATGTGCTAGTCAAATGATAAATCAACGATAACATTTTTTACAAGGGTGGAGCGGCCATTATGGTGGGTGCGGTGAATACATAGAGTAGTGGTGAATTTGCAAGTGCATGGATCATTACAGCACGTGCCGAACGACCAAATGCATGGAGCATTACAAACTTACAGTACGTGCGGAACTACCAAGTGCATGGAGCATTATAGTACGTGGGGAACTACCTAATTACCTCGACCCGAGAGACACTCCACTTCGCCAACTTGCATGTGATAACATTATATATAACAAATTAATTAAGCTATAATCAAGAGTTGATCACTGGACCAAGCTAGCTGCGGGTTCTAATGTAGTCCGGCTGACCATTCCAGATTCATGGCACAGCTGAGTCATTAGTCATTACAGCATAAGAAAAATGGAACCAACCCTTTGCATGCAATCATGTTTGTACAAGGTACAAAATTACAAATATACAAAGTAGAATCTTACTGGTTTTCGTTCGAATGATCTTCATCCTCCCAAGAAATGCAAACAAAGCATCGTAAATGAGAGCACCAGTAAGCATGGTGATGGCAACAGCAAGGTCGGTAGACGGTTCTCTCTCTTCGATTATGACTCATACAATACGGTAGTTTTTTGTAGTTATCAACACCTCGACAGCTAGAGTGATCCAAAGCTTTATTTCTTCCTTTAGAGACCATATCTAGAAGCTTGATCAAGCATCAACTATGTTGTCGTCATTGACTACGCCGTGGTCCAAAATCCAAGAGGATATCCACTGTCTAAGGTCCACCCCTAGCTGAAGACATATGCTTATGCGGGTGCCAAAAATAATTGGACACCCCAAGAGCTCAATGTTGTCATGAGCAATGTTTCCGATCTTCCTAAGGTCTGCAAGATGCTTATGAAATCAACGAATCATGATGCCATGGCTCTGGTAAACATCAAATGGAATTACCCCCTCATCACTTTCGTGCCAGGGGAGGTTGTGTGGTTGCCTATTCCAATAAAAAATGTTTTTCACCTAAGTCATCGGTGCTGATTTTCTTGGTGACAAAGCTTTAAGAAATTATGTCAGTGATGGACTTAATAACACTAGTAGAAAAGGGGTCAAATCTGAGACACATTAGTCCCGGTTTGCATTTGAGCCGGCACTAATGTGTCCATTAGTGCTGGTTCAAATGGCTAGGCGGGAGATCTTTAGTACCGGTTCATTCCGAATCTTTAGTACCGGTTCGTGGCACGAACCGGTAGTAAAGAGGTTGTGGCAGACTATTTTTAGTCCCACCTCGCTCCCCTAGCAAGATTTTTACCACCTTAAATATGTTACTTTTCAAACTGTTACAAGCATTTGGTCTTCACTGAACTCTATGTGTATAATTTGTGGACTCAATATGAGTCTTCACCGGTTTCTAAACTGTTGAGGACTCATATTGACAATTCAGATTGTATACAAAAAGATCACTGATAATCAATGTATTTTTATGTATATTTTTACATGTTTACGTCCTCACTCCCTCCACTCACTTCAAAACTGGACGCACTTCGTGTACAAACTGGACAATCTTTTTCGGAGAATCAGGGTTTCAGATGAGAACTCATCTATTACACGAGCACTTCATTTTTTTAACGTATTTGAACTCCAGACTTTTTTTGAGCCGGCATTATGCAGCATTCAAAGCGACGTCATCAATTTCCAACACATTCTGACATCATTTGCTGTTTTTTAGTCATTTACCAATTTGTTTAGAGAGCTAAATGACCATGAAATAGTAAATCACAACAAAACGGACTCTGAAAATGTTGAAACTTGGCATGGTATCATCATTTCACCCGCATAGCATGTGCGAAAGAGTAGAGAGGGTCACGGCAAAAACTGGATGCACTTCGTGTACAAACTGGACAATCTCTTTCGGAGTATCAGGTTTCAGACGAGAACCCATCTGTTACACGGGCACTTCATTTTTTTAACTTATTTGAACTCCAGACTTTTTTTGAGCCGGCATTATGCAACATTCGAAACGACGTCATCAATTTCCAACACGTTCTGACATCATTTGCTGTTTTTCAATCATTTACCAATTTGTTTAGAGAGCTAAATGACCGTGAAACAGTAAATCACAACAAAACGAACTCTGAAAATGTTGAAACTTGGCATGGTATCATCATTTCACCGCGCATAGCATGTGCAAAAGAGTAAAGAGGGTCACGGCAAAAACTGGACGCACTTCGTGTACAAACTGGACAATCTCTTTCGGAGTATCAGGTTTCGGACGAGAACTCATCTGTTACACGGGCACTTCATTTTTTTAACTTATTTGAACTCCAGACTTTTTTTGAGCCGGCATTATGCAGCATTCGAAGCGACGTCATCAATTTCCAACATGTTCTGACATCATTAAATCACTCCAAAATGAAGCATTATGCAGCATTCGAAGCAACTAAAGCAAAAATATTCACAAAGAAAATAAATGCAGCAAAAAAACTACTCAGAAATAAATAGAAGAAAAAAATAAAGCAAAAAAGAAAAAACTATATAAAAAATTACTCAAAAATAAATAAAAGAAAATAAATAATGCAGAAAAGAAAAAACTATATAAAGCAAAAATATTCACAAAGAAACTAAATTCAGCAAAAAAACTACTCAGAAATAAATAGAAGAAAAAAATAAAGAAGAAAAGAAAAAACTATATAAAAAATTACTCAAAAATAAATAGAAGAAAATAAATAATGCAGAAAAGAAAAAAACTATTTAAAAATTGTTGAGACGTTGCCCGGTGGGCCTGCCAGACCTAGGGTGTGCAAATTCAGGCCCAGAAGGGCCGGCAGGCTCACAGGACAACACGCCCTAGTTAGGCCCAGAAGCCGCTATATGGAGGAGTTCGAAAAAGCAGTCGCGGCTGGGTTTATAAACCAGTGCGGCTGCCCTTCGCTCGGCGAGGTGGGACTAAAGATAGTGCACCGCGGGTGGCAGCGCACGACCATTAGTACCGGTTGGTGGCTCCAACCGGTACTAATGGGTTGTCCTTTAGTACCGGTTGGAGCCACCAACCGCTACTAAAGGCCCTCGTTTCCCGCCACTTGGCCTGACCAAAATTGGCCTTTAGACCGGTTGGTGGCTCCAACCGGTACTAAAGGCCCCTCCTATATATATGGCACTTACGAAAAATCAGTTCCATCGTCGACCACTTCTCCACTTCTCGCGCGCGCGACATCGCCGCCACCGCCGCGCTGTCGCCCCCACCGCGTGCCGTCGCCCTCGCCGCCCCCGCCGCCCGTCGTCGACGTCCCCGTCATCGTCATCTCGTGCCGCCATCTTGAGTACGTCGCCGTCTCGATCGCGCCGTCGATCGCCCCCAGCCCGCCGCCCATCGTCACGCCGTCCCCGTCGCCGCCCGTACCCCGCCGCACCCCGGCCCGCTCGTACCCACACACACACACATACACATGCACATACACACACACACTACACACACATGTACACACACATACACACTCACACAGTACTACACACACATGTACACACGCATACACACACAGTACTACACACACACATATTTTTCTACTTATTTTTTGTTTTCTATTGTTTAGATTAATGTTAAATGAATTTTGTAGATAAGAATGTTAGAATGTTAATGTTAGATGAATTAGATAGAAAAGTTCTTAAATATTAATGTCAATTGTTAGCTAGATGAATATAGAACTAGTTTATTTTTAGTAAATGCTTAGTTGAACTAGTTGAATTAATAGAACTAGTTTATTTTTAGTAAGAAAATTTAGGTATATGAGATTATTTGAACTAATTGAATTAATATAACTAGTTTATTTTTAGTAAATGCTTATTTGAACTAGTTGAATTAATAGAACTAGTTTATTTTTAGTAAGAAAATTTAGGTATATGAGATTATTTGAACTAGTTGAATTAATATAACTAGTTTATTTTTAGTAAATGTTTAGTTGAACTAGTTGAATTAATAGAACTAGTTTATTTTTAATAAATGTTGAATTAGTTGAATTAACAGAACTAGTTGAATTAATAGAAGTAGTTCAATTAGTTGAATTAATAGAAATTAGTAAGTGTTTAATGTTTCACCTATATAAACATAGGAAATGTCGTTTGACGATGAAAAAGATTTCATTATGTGCGAATACTGTGAAGACCAGCGCGGCCTGTGCGACAGAAATTTCCTTGTTGATGATAGGCGATTCAGCATCAAGCTGGATGAGACCTTCGAATTCGATACAGTAAGTCACAACGACAAGTCTTTTTTCGTAATTAAGCATGACTTATATAAGCTTCATTTGCATCAACTTATAATTTTAATTTTCACTATTCTACTAGCGCATCCCCTGTCATGCAAGAATTTTTGTCTTGGATAAGATAGGTTTCAATTATATGGAAACTATGGAGGTAAAGGGAGTTTACCTGAAAACTAAGCATGGTTATACTTTCAACGTCAAAGTATACGATGCAGACACGTACACCTATTTTGAATGCAAAACTTGGCAAGCACTATGCAAGGCTTATGCATTTGAGCCTGATATGGTTATCACCTTTGATATTCGTCCGAAGATGATATTGAAGGTCACAGAGACATCTGGGTCGATGTGCAGACGTCTCCAGTTCTACCATTATGTGAGTTCTTCTCAACCATATTTATGTCTTTGATATTGTTTATTCAAAAATAGTTGACAACTAATTTCTATTGACAGCTTATTTCTATTCAAACAAACATGTCCGGCGCTTGGTAGACAAGACCTACTACTGTCCAGGAGCTGAACTAAACTGCGAGGAGATAAGTCATTATGTTTCATGGCTTGAGGATTTTTATACTGTCAAGACAAATTTTCTTCCTGCACTTAGAAATGTTAGTACTCAAAACGTGCGACCAATAGTGATTGTATTGAACTACGGTCACATCTATTAGGAATGATGGTAAGATTTTTACTATTTGTCCTCAGTGCATCTTTTGCATACATATTTTTTTCTAAACTTTCATTTCTAAGTATATTAATTACTATACGATGTTCTTCAACAGGGACTCCCGATGACAGTTGTGCCTCACACTACAAGAAATAATTCAACTTGTGACCTTGACTATTGGTCACTGAAAGGTCATTTTTTCATTTGCGACCTTTTTGTGACCAAAAACAGAAGGTCAAAAGCTGGCGGTCGTAAACTGACTATAGGGACCTTCTCTGTGAGAAGGTTGTGGACGTTTATGACCAAAATATGCCTACTGTATTGTTTTGGTCACTAGCAGCCTCCCCAGGCCACGTATGCATCCAGCGTGACAAGCTGATGTGGCACAAGAATCAGCCCGGTCCAATTCGGTTTTCTACATGGGCCTAGCCCATTAATTCAGCCCATTTATAAAAAAAATCTTGTCAATTTTCGCTATCTACATGGGCCTAGCCCAACAATGCAGCCTTTTTATTTTCTGGGCCATGGCCTTTTTGGCTCAACAATTCCAGTTTTTTTTATAATTACTTTGTTATTTTTTCTACGATGGGTCAATTAGTCAGATGGGTCCCAATTGTAAGTTCTGGTAATTGGTCCCAGTTTTCATGTTTTAATAAGTGGGTCCCAATTGTCAAGGTCATATTTTCAGATTTCAATTTCATTGTAAATAAATAGCATGTATTTAAATTAGCCAGACAAAAAATACAAGTAGTACTTCGAATAACAGCAGCCAAAATCAGTATGGAGCTGCTACTCTACAAATAACACATAATACATTTTCAATCATGGTTTTACAAGATCTATGTGTAATAACTAGAGAATATACAAGCTCTACAAGTGTCTTCAATCTTCTTCAACATGGAGCTCCTTCGGAAGCACAGTTTAGAGAGAGCACAAACTGGGCACCTGCATCATCACAGGAAGGCAATTTTAGATCATAAAAATGAATGTTCCAAGCACAGTTTAGAGAAAAGAACCAAGTAAATTTTCCCTCAATCATACAAACAAAGTTTAGAGAAAAGAACAAGCACTTGTTATGCAGGACACATACGTACACATCTCAGGAAAAACTCGAAAAGGGAGAGAGAGCAGCAGCAGCAGCAGGGGGTTCAAACTTCAGAGAATATCAGCAGCGAGGTTAGGAGAAGAAGAATCAAGCGTGGGAATGGAGAGAGGAGTAGCAGCAAGCAGCAATAAAGAGGTTCCGAGAAGAAGTGCAGTAGCAGGATTAGTGGATTCAGAAATGGAATGCCATCATAAAAAAACAAAGGATTTTCCATGGTGGTGGTGATGGTGAGAAGGAGCAGAGCGGAAAAACAAAGGGCATTTGATTAGGCGAAGGACAACCTGAAGAAGGGACGACCTATGCTCTCCTACAACTTTGACATCCGTGTTCATATGCTGAAGGAGCTTGACGAGGACACCGGGCACCAACAACGCCTTTGATGCAACTCCTTAAGCGCATTACTCTGCAATGTTCAAAGAGATTCAGCAGTTAGATAAATCGCATGAGTGTCTAAAGAATCAGAACCAAGCTAAGTTAGTTATCAGTTCACTGCTAGCCAACCTGGTCGGCTAGCCCTGTTCAAAAGTGAAATCCATGAACCCGGTTACAGTAATGGCTGCAACTTTTCGTGAATGTATTTTTAGGGAAACATGGGTCACAAGGAACTTAAAGCAGGAACCTCACAATAGCAAGACCGGCTGCATTTCCTAATATAACCGGTGAACAACAATAACAAGTGGATCAGCTATTGTTCCTTCCTGTTGGAAACCATCAGTTGTTTTGCTCCAGAGTGTTATGTCAGAACTATCAACAAGATGACGACTCGAGGAAAACAGCATGATAATATTCTAGCGCACAGAGTATATATACAAGTATATATATACAAGGATTCTAACACCACAACATTGACAGTAGGAAGCTAACTAGCATCTGATAATTTCTCGACAGATGATAATCTCATCTAGCATCTGAATCTAAACTCAAGCAGCATGCATCGATTGTAGGAAGGGGCAAGCAATTAAAAGCTACAGATAGAACACAAGTTCTATGTACCTAGATAACAAAAGTAAGAAAGAAATTGATGAAATGTACAATGGAAATTTACTATTGTTACAGAGCAAACATTAAAAATCCATGCTCAGTTATAAACCAATTATTGCAACTGATGATGCTGCACCATTCATAGGCAATCAGAGATGAAGGAAACAAAGCAAAGAAATGATCATCACCTTAAGATCCTCAAGGGTAAAGCCTCTGTCAGCCCTCGCCTTAATGTTGTACTTGCGGGTCTGGCATTGCACGATGGGGCGAAGAGGTCCAGAGGTAGGGCAGGGGAAGATCTTCACAGCCTTCTTCTAGCGAGCTGTATACAAAAAAGAACAGAATATAAGATGGCAGTGAGTTAAGCCAGCACCACAATAACAGAAACATGTTGTCAGTGGATTGGATGGTAACACAAACATCTACTCTGTCCTGCTGTAACAAACATGTACTTAACTCCTTACATACACCAGTGCAAGTGTTGTTCACATGTTACTACTTGATTCGACTTTATACATATAAATAGACATGACAATAAACTTGCATAAAGAGACATCTAGTCTAGCATCAGACTAACTTACCGATATAAAGAGACATGGATATTCATGACAATACAATGGCTCAATGGCTCAATGCCTGAAGCTTTTTCGCTTATGATAAGAGATTTTACAAAAAAGAATACAAGGTGCCTCTGAACAGGAGCAGAGCAGGTCTAGAGCACTTATGTCAATGCCTCCCATACAATTTATTTAACTCATAGGTTTACATTAATTGAAATATTCTGGGACAGTGCAACAAACAAAAATGTGAAGCAAATAGCATTTTTTAGTTCAGCAACATGTTGTACATACAGTATGAGCAGCACAGGACGGTAAAAACAGTGAGCAATTTGCAACTCTATTTTGATGATGTGGGTGTATCCACATAATAGAATTTATTTATCTGTGTGCATCGATCACTAGTCAATTCGTATCCATTGATGACCACAATGTTGCTGCAGCAGGAAACATTCGGTCAATGTTGTTGCAGTGTCCCATAACAAGATTCTTATGTATAGACTGAATTTTTGGGCATATGTAACTAGAATCAAACTGTATCCAATAATATATGGCGACATGTCACAGCAGGAAATTTGAGTAGGGGTTGGAGAAGAAGGGCGGGCAGTCAGTACCTTGTAAGAAGAGATGCTGCTGGGCAGAGGCCTAGTCATGGATTACCCGTGGAGGTTCATGGAAGAAACATGAAGGGGATGTGAGAACACTCGTGGGATTGCATTAGATTGAAACGAGACGAATGGGATAGTGGAGCGGAGTGGATGCTTACGGGAACTCGATCTCGAGGCGGGTCCTGCCGTTGTCGATGGCGGCGGTGAGGGAGTGGGCGGCGTCGGAGACGAGCACCTCGTAGGAGCGCGGATTGTAGACGGACACCCCGGCCCTGAGCTCCCCCACCTCTGCCTCCTTGGCCGCCTCCGCGCGCACCGACCAGAGCCGGCGGCGGCACCGGAAGCGCGCTGGCGCCCCGGCGAGGCGGGCGGGCGGGTAAGGGATGACGTGCAGAGCCGCGGGAGAGCGCAGGAGGCGGACGGCGGTGGAGAGAGGCCCCATGGCCGCGCGCGGAGGAGGAGGGGAGGAGGAAGAGGCGAGGCGGTGCTCTGCTCTGCTCTCCGCCAACGTGTAGCCTGCTGGTCCTGGATTGCGCCCCTCCCAGTGGACCTTGAGGTCGGAGAGAGACGGATCTCGCAGCTCTGGATCTGCGAGGAGGGGAGGGGGAGGCCCGGCGGCGAGCTATGGTGGGAGGATGTGGTCTGAATTGGGGAGAAGGGGGCGGGGGCGACGGCGGCGGTGGAAATCCTCACCGCGGCGGGATGGGGAAGGAGGGGGCAGCGACGGGGGGCCGTCGTCGTCGATCTGGAGTGAAAGAATGGAGGCGGGGAGGGAGGAATGAGAGAAAGAATGGAGGCGGGGGGTGGGTGGAAAATGTGCATGAGGACAGACCTAGGGTTTCGGCTCGGGTGGGTTTGGGCCGTTGGATTCGAAAGCATCCGACGGTGGTTGATGTGTGATCCCCGTGATATGCCCATGGTCCAATCAGAACGCAGCAAACCATTTGATGACCTTATGACCATATATATTGGTCATGATCGATTCAAGATAAAAAATTTCATTCCATTTTTCAGTGCTCAAAATGAGTATTTTTGTGAAAGTCCTATCAAATATTTGTTCAAATGAACTCATATTGTGCACAAGGTTACATCTTGGAATTCCAAACAATGTTGCCTAAGGAAGTTTTCATTTTCTTTGCACGGAAAATTCATTTTTCATTTTCCGAGTGCCCAAAAGGAGGTTTTTTTGTCAAGGAACTACCAAATAATTGTTACAAAAATGGACCAAATCAATTTTTATAAAATACTAGGCCATATATAATGCACGATTGACAAAATGGTTGGGTGAAAAAAGTTTTGGTCCACCTCTGGTGAAAAAGACAAATTGTCGTCGATTCAGTTGGAAACGGGTCAAATTTGAACTGTAGCTGCCTCATAGTTTGCTCTTTATTTTTTCCAAAAATCATTTCTAGGTACATAAGTATCTATTTAATCATAGAAACTCCAAAAAAATTCCAAGATTCAACCACTAGCTAGGAACGGTCAAGCCCGCCGTTTTGACCGCATTTTGAAACGGGCATAAAAAATTCAAAAAAATCGAAAAATTGGAAAACCTTCGCATTGTGTCATTATATGTGACCAAGTTTCCAGGAAAAATAATAAACTTGTAATGCGGTAATTATTTTAAAAAAGTGTTCTCAGAAATGAGCTATCATGCGTGAAGATTCATGGCTTTCAAGCCAAATGATCAATCTTATGGCCACATTCATGGCATAGTTTGTTCAAATGATCTCATATTGTGCACAAGGGTACATCTTGGAATTCCGAACAATGTTGCCTAAGGAAGTTTTCATTTTCTTTGCACGGAAAATTTATTTTTCATTTTCCGAGTGCCCAATAGGAGGTTTTTTTGTGAAGGAACTACCAAATAATTGTTAGAAAAATGGACCAAATCAATTTTATAAAATACTAGGCCATATATAATGCGCAATTGACAAAATGGTTGGGTGAAAAAAGTTTTGATCCACCTCTGGTCAAAAAGACAAATTGTCGTCGATTCAGTTGGAAACGGGTCAAATTTGAACTGTAGTTGTCTCATAGTTTGCTCTTTATTTTTTCTAAAAATCATTTCTAGGTACATAAGTATCTATTTATCATAGAAACACCAAAAAAGTTCCAAGTCTCAACCACTAGCTAGGAACAGTCAAGCCCGCCGTTTTGACCGCATTTTGAAATGGGCATAAAAAATTCAAAAAAACTCAAAAAATTAGAAAACCTTCGCATTGTGTCATTATATGTGACCAAGTTTGCTGGAAAAATAATAAACTTCTAATACGGTAATTATTTTAAAAAAGTGTTCTCAGAAATGAGCTATCATGCGTGAAGATTCATGGCTTTCAAGCCAAATGATCAATCTTATGGCCACATTCATGGCATAGTTTGTTCAAATGATCTCATATTGTGCACAAGGGTACATCTTGGAATTACAAACAATGTTGCCTAAGGAATTTTTCATTTTCTTTGCACGGAAAATTCATTTTTCATTTTCCGAGTGCCCAAAAGAAGGTTTTTTTGTGAAGGAACTACCAAATAATTGTTGCAAAAATGGACCAAATCAATTTTATAAAATACTAGGCCATATATAATGCGCAATTGACAAAATGGTTGGGTGAAAAAAGTTTTGATCCACCTCTGGTGAAAAAGACAAATTGCCGTCGATTTAGTTGGAAACGGGTCAAATTTGAACTGCAGTTGCCTTATAGTTTGCTCTTTATTTTTTACAAAAATCATTTCTAGGTAAATAAGTATCTATTTAATCATAAATACATGGTTTGATGGCGAGACATCAAGGTTTGGACGGTGGTCGAGGGCCCCAACTCTAGCGCGCGTAACCTCGCATGCCCGTCGCGTGGTCACCGCTTAACCGTGGCGTTGCCATGTGTTCTGGGCGTCCTAGGCATGTCTAGTGGGTTGGGCACTACCCAGGTAGGTGCTAGGAATAAAATCACAACATAAGATTCTCACGAGGAGACCGATCGATGCTCAAACATGAATAAGTAGCCAAGTGTTTGATTTGCGGTACGGGAAATTCACATGGCTAATGGGCGTGAGTTTTGGCTGAGGATGATCAGTTACTAAGAAGACCATCTTCACAATTTTTCACTTCAAAAGGAGGAGCCTAGGTGGTACTTCCTTTACAAAGTACCACACTAGACATAAATACGAATGTTGAAGCTGGGCTCAAAATAATGAATGGATTGAGCTGGCATTTGGTGGAGGATGGTTATTTGGGCATAGGAAAGCACTGTAGAAAATGGATACTATTTGGACATGCCAAAGTGGTACTTCCTTCACAAAGTGCTGTTGTGAACAAAATAGGAAAATGAATATTGTTGAGTTATTTTTGAACTAGGCAAGGAATGTTTTTAACATATTTGATGAAGATATGATCCAAAACATTTATGAGAATTTTTTGGGAATTTTTGGAATAACCGAAATATAGGTTGCTTCACAACCTAGGGCAAAAACTGCCACATGGACATGACACATAGGCAAAACTGATGAGATGGCGCCTAGTCATCACAACCCACCACAATCTACAAGGCTATGACCATCTATATTGGTCATTAACAACTAGAAATAAGGCAGCGGACTAGCATTGTTTGCTTTGTGACCATTTTGTGTAAGGAAATTACGACCTTTCTAACCAAAATGGCCGCAATGGTTTAGGGTTTGGAGCCCCCCGAACAGTTTTTGACCAATTGGTCTGAAATGGTCATAGATCTATGACCAATTCTTCAAGGGTCACTGACAAAAGGTCACTAGTTGACATATTTCTTGTAGTGTTAGTGGATCGGGACTAAAGGTCGCATGTCAATTGTTAGCTTACGGCCAAGATATCCTGCATTGCACATGAGTGCATTCAAGATTTCTAGAAGCGATGAATGCTTAATAGTGAAAGATTGGAGGAAAATTGTTAACGGTTGCAGAGAAGTACTAGGGGGCAGCAATGAGAAGCGCAGCCCATGATTAGGAGACAGGTTCATCTGCATGCTCCAGTATGATGAATCAGGAGAGCTATACATGTTCTATGATATTTTACCTGAGAGAGAGCAGCGGGAGTGATTTAGCTAGTTCATGCTCTTAGTACGTACTTGTCCTCTCATGTCCGTGTCCTTCGTCCTGAACTTAATCTCAAAGAGTGATTTGCTTTTGTGGTGTTATGAACGCTTATAATATCATGACCATCATGTTGAACTCGATGATATTTTTGCTTCTGGTACAAGTGAATGTTTCTTCTTTAAGCTAGTGTTGGTGGTGATTAGATAGTGGTAATGACTATGATGATTAAATAGTGATAATGACGACTATGATAATTTTTAGCTAGCTAGTATATATACTGATGTTGATGATATGATGCAAGAGTTTTTATATTAATATGATGATGATGATGATGATGATGATGAGTTATTATATCATTTAATGAAAGAAACCGCAGATTAGTTTCAGCTGGATGGATCCTAGCTAAGTGATCAAGTATATGCCATATCCATATTATACTTGGCATATACTTGATCACTTGGCTATAGCTAGGATCCACATGCATCCAGTCGAAACTAATCTGCGGTACTTTTTCACCTAATGATTTAACAACTCATTATAATGTAAAACAATCACTAAATTAAATTGAAAACACAAAATTAAAAGGAAAAAACAC
This sequence comes from Triticum aestivum, assembly GCF_018294505.1. NCBI lineage: Eukaryota > Viridiplantae > Streptophyta > Magnoliopsida > Poales > Poaceae > Triticum > Triticum aestivum. The sequence goes on from NC_057807.1 coordinate 702,345,139, forward strand.
CCAAACATTTAGTACCGGTTGGTATTACCAACCAGTACTAAAGCCCTACACGCATCCGGGCCTGGCTCGTGCCACATGGTGGCACTTTAGCGCCGGTTCATGACGAACCGGTACTAAAGGGGGGGGGGTCTTTAGTCCCCACTTTTTAGTGCCGATTGCTGAACCAGCACTAAAGGCCGTAACAAACCGGCGCTAAAGCCCGGTTCTGCACTAGTGTAATCATCTACCATCACAATCACGGTCAGAATGCTAGGTCGATATCCCATATAGAGTGCACATATGCATCTTTATTTTTGTCCTTTGGTGACCACAACAACTTACAATTTCCATGGGGCATGACATGAATATTTGGTAACTTGGTATCCCCATCATGTCACCATATGGGTGCCACACCACTCCAGCAAAAATACTGGAAAAAGCATTGGGAATCAGGTGGCGCCAACGATCATGACCTTGGCTACTAGGGAGAAACTTTGTTAGGATCCAGCCCATTGCCGGATGAGCAATGATAGGGATCATCTTTGCCGTCATCGACCTTGAAAGAGCAACTCTAGCAGAGTCACCAAAAGAGCAGCCTTCATAATTGTTATGGAGTGCAGTCCAAAAACTTATTTGAGCTCTTGAGGCAGCATGCAAACACAGAGTATCCATATTTGTTGCCACCATGGTCGTGGGACCCTCTTGTCAAAGGGATATCCTTTTCTCCCCAATTTCCCTGTCATCGCATATGAGGTGGGGGCCACCTGATGTTATCTTGACACCACATCCAATCTACACATCACTGCCATCCAAAGGCAGCCTTGAGACACCATATATGGCAACTGGGATGCCTGATATGGCGGCCGCTCCATAAACTATGGCAAACTCCTAACAAGAGACAGACTCTGCTAGAGTGCCTTTTTGGGCCAAAATCATCATAATCGGTGTTATTATGCCGATCGGCTAAAACACAGTAATATAAAAAGGTTCAAAGGTATAACATGCTTTTTTTTTTACATAACATACATATATAAGTTCAAACATGTGAAATAAAATGGTCATCGTGAATTAAAAAATGTTAATGTTTATTGGTTCATGTATCTTTTCATAAGTTTTCATCGATTTAAATTTTTATTGCACAGATGTACATTTTTATGTTCATAAATGTGAAATAAAAATTTTCATCATGTATGTAAAGTGTTTATATTTAAAAATAAATAAATTTATTTATAAAAAATATGTATCATTTCAGGAATAGTTCATAGACTGTCAAAAAAGATTCATACAAATGTGTATAAATAATCATATAATATGTATGAATATAAACAGATCTTTCTCCAACATCTGTTTGCTTTAGTACTTTCAGTTTCCTAGTGGCTGGTTTTCTATTCCATAGCAAGTGAAGAGCTACTTGGTTAGGCGGGCCATGCCGTGTGGGCTAATTTCATGGCCATAACGGAATTTATGGCTCCTCTTTCCTACGGCATTGGCAATGGCAGTCGGGAGCTCCTATACAGCGCTGCAGGTGCCCGTTAACGATCCGGCGCCTGCAACGCTGCTACCATGGGCCGGCCCACTAGCATGCTGCCCCCAGTTTCTTAAAAAAACTATTGTTACGATAATAAAAATATGAAATCAAGAAAGGTTTTACAGATTTAAAGAAAAAAGGTTCATCCATTTGAAAAAAATACGTTCATATCTTTAAAAAAGGTTCATCAGTTTTGAAAAAAGTTCATCAATTTGAAAAAAAGTTCATTCAAATGGAAAAAAAGTTCATCCAATTTAGAAAAAGTTCAGTAAATTTGAAAAAAGTTCATAGAAATTGAAAAAAAGTTCATGTATTTTTAGAAAAAGTTCATGGAACTGTAAAAAAAGTTCATAAATAAAAAATGTTCGTCCATTTTCAAGACAAATGTTCATTAAATTTCGAAAAAGTTCATCAATATTCAAAAAAGTTTATCAATCGAAAGAAAAAACTTTTGGGTTTTTCAAAAAGTTCATCAATATTCAAAAAAGTTCACAGAATTTCAAAAAAAAATCGTCGACCGGCGCCTAGATGGGCCGGCCCATTTAAGGACGCCACAGGCGCCAGTTAACAAAATGGACGTTAACTGGTGCCTGTGGCGCCAAATAGGAAATGCCATGGCAGTCTCTCGTCTTCAGTCTTTTCATAATTTATTGTTGAACTCGTTGATTAGCGCGTCTGATTTATGTATCCTATTTTAAAAGCAAAAATGAAGTGGCACGGCTTGCTTTGTACCATCGTAGTTGGCTGCTTCTTTCCGGTGCTTTCTCAACGTACATGTAGTGAGCAGGGATCACCCGGTGCACACGATAATATCGGCAGAGTGCAAGTTGGGTGCCTCGTCCTTGTCAAAAAGGAAAGGGGAATTTTAGCTGGTGAATGAACACGTATTTTTTCTCGAATACATACAAACATGCATATCATATATTGATAGAAAAAGAGCCAAGACGGCTGATACAACGCCTTTTGGCAATGAGCTACACCGAGAGGTTAGCACCCACATCCACCGTGAGTCTGTCACCACACCGGCAGAATGAACACGTATGAATGCAGGGCTGCTGTGTCAACTAGTGAATAAAAATTATATTAATTACAGGCAAGCGTGTTGCAGCACGTCCAGCCACACGCAACTAGACGCCTGAGCCAGGCTAAGCCTACTGTCTGGGCAAAACATCTCTTTTTTTCTTTTCTTTTTTAACTTGTCCATGCTAATTAAACCGGTGGAACAGCACGCCAGGCATGCAATTTATCCTCGTGGACGCGAACAAAACAGCCACTAGGCAGAGTCCAGGGACGGAAAAAGTTCATTTTAAACCTTAAACTCGTAAAGGTTCGGCGAATCCAACCCTCACGTACAAATCTCTGTCGTTTGCACTCTAAACTATGCAGTCCCGGTCTAAATAAAACCATGGAGTCGTTTGCCGAACAGGGATTGCAAAGGATGGCTGGGATTGGTGGTGGAACCTATTTGCCGCCCGCAGCAGTGGCTATGCCCGCGCGTGGGCCGGCCCATTTCGCGGCCGCGCTGCCCATTCACTGTTTTATTTTTCCGTTCATTTCTTTTGCTGACCTTTAGTTTTATTTTATCTTTTAGGTTTTTTCTTTCTGGTTCCTTCATGTTCTTCCTGCCTTTTCCTTTAGGATTTTCCTTTTTTTTTCTTTTTTTCCATTAATACATTATAAGGAAATGTTTCATTGTGTATTTTTTCATTAATAATACTTTAATACGACGAACAATCTGTGTTACTTCTGTTTATTTTTACTTTCTTCTTTTTTGTGCATTTTCAAATTGTTCAGCGTATATCACAGTAATGTTCACTGTTTATTTTCAAATTGTTCAGCGTATATCACAGTAATGTTCATTGTGTATTTTCAAATTGTTTAGCGTATATCACAGTAATGTTCATTGTGTATTTACAGATTGTTTAGCATATATGACACAAATGTTCAATGTGTATTTAAGAAATGTTCATTGTATATTACAAAAATGTTGAATGTATATTAAAAAATGTTCAATGGTCGAAATTATTCAATTTTGTATTAAAACGCAGACGCACACCCTGCTCGCTGCTGGGCCGGCCTGCTTTATTTTTTTCTGTGAAAAAAAATAAGCCGCAGGGTTGGCTCGAAACCGAGACCTTGTGTTGTCCATAGACGGAATTTTAAGAAATGTTCTTTATTTTGAAATTTTGTTCAGAATTTTTTTTATATTTTGACAACTTTTTAAAGAAATCTTTGTGATATCAAAAATTGGTTCAGTTTCAAACAAAATCACAAAAATAAAAAATGTTGGTGTGTTCTAATTTTTTTATGGAGTTTAAAAAAATATTCCTATATTTCATAAAATTCTAAAATGTCCGTGTTTTCAATCAAAATCAGGAGATTAAAAATGTTCCCGTTTCAAAATTGTTTGCGTATTTTAAAGAATGTTCATTTTCCTAAAAAAAATCGGGTGTTTTAAAAAATGTGCATGTTCCAAAAGTTTGTTTGAATTCTCCAAATTTAGTTTCGTAAATTTGTAGTCGCTTTTCACAAACACTCAAAAAGAATCAAAACATTTTTTGTGTTCGAAATTTTAAAAAATATTCGAATCTGGTGTTGATTCTTATAGTTTTGTGTAGCTTTTCTTTAGGCCTATATTGCTTTGTGTTGCTAATTGAAAAGATTAAGTCGGTAGCTGAACTGGTAGTACCAGCGTATCTTTTGCCCCAGATCCTCGGTTCGATACTTGGCTAGCGTGCATGTTTTGCCTGTTTTCATGGGCCGCCCTGGTCGGATTTAGCGTTACAGGCTCGTGGTCGCCAGATTTCATGGGCCGCGGTCCATTCGGAGTTCCACTTGTGCGTGCGAAGGTTTGATTCGCCAAACCTCTATGAGTTCATGGTTTAAAATGAACTTTTTCCGTCCAGGGACCTGTCCAGGCCACGTATGTCGTGGCATGGATGCCAACCAAACACACTCTTAGTGCAGGAATACTACCACCCTATCAAGTTTTTAAGTGAAGGGAAACTCATGTCTTGACAAAGCTTATGGCTTTTATTCTCTTTGCAAGGATTAGAAAAGCTTATTGTGGATCTATTTGTCAGTACTAATAGAACAGTAGTGCTCCATCCATATTCACTGCTAAAATAAGAATGACTATTACATACGATCAGTACAAAACTAGGCAGATTTCAAACTTCATAGTGCTAGCGGGTCTTCGTCAGTGTTTATGAATTATCCAGTCTAGCAAATATTATGCAAATTAATGTCATTCAAATTGAGTGCTGTGTACCAGGTAGCTGCGAGCATAAGCACACAGCTAAGTCGGCAGGAGACAGGCAGGACAGCCCGAATCGCAGAGCAGAGGAAACAGAGTAGGAAAGCAAAGGAGACACAACTAGTGTTTCAGCTTGGCAACGGTTTCAAGCACACTACAACGTTACCGTACACACAACTAGTGTCCACCCTTCACAAGCAACTACAAACAAGTGTAAGCCATCACATGTAAGCCCAGATTTTCTAGACTAATTTCAGGGACGTAATCGGGCCAGTTCTTCTTAAGATGGAGGAATGCAATGTACATACTCTTCATTTTTGTCTGTCTTTGTAATGAAGAGTAGCGCAAGGGGAGAAAAAGATACAAATTTCATACCTAATTGATGTGCAGAAAAAGTTTGAGGTTGTAGCTGGACAATAGCGATTGATCGGTATTACCCTGCTGCGCCCACCCATCCATCATTGCTACTCCATCGTGCATGATGTGTGCAGCTTTCCTTCAGTTTACTCTTCGGTACAGTTGCTAGTACATGCTGAGTCCTGACAGGCGAGGCCGCGAGGAGTGGATCGGCCGGAGATGCAACGGTGCAGCAGCCGCCTGCCGGAGTATCAGCGCCGGAGACGGCCAGGAAGAGATCATAAGTGCTTGCCTTCAGCAGCACAACTAGCTATTAATTCCACCGTGCGCCATGCATGCAGATGCAGCTTGTGTTTTGAAGCATGCCAACCAAATGGCAATTCATCTTCAGTTTCATCTACAGTGTGATGCAGCAGCAAGCATGCTTTCAGGACATGTAAACCTTATCATTCCCAGCATAGATATAAAGAAGAAGCAACGACTTACAGCTATTCAACTTGCTCAGACAAACAGGTACCAAGCAAGTAAGCAAGCAAGAGAGAATCAACATTACATTTCCATCATCAGGAAGCATTCAGCAGAAATAATTCAGAATTCAAATCGACATTACAATAGTGAACAACTTGAAACAAAACACAAGTTTTTCAGAGAAAATAGAGTCTTCACTCTTGAGTCATAATCGCAAAAGGTAAGCAAGAAAGGCAATTGAACGCATCATTTTGCCGCAGGGGTCCCAAATGCAAACATCTCTAGCGAGCAAAGCCAGGATCAATATCACATCTCTATATAGAAGAGCATTCAGCAGAGATAATCCACACTCCCGAATGCCGAAACAGAGAGATTATGTCTTAATAATTATCAAAAGTAAACAAGGGCAATTCAACGTAGCAATTAGCAACTGAGACCACTATCGCCGTCTTTCTGAATGTGACCATCACCCTGCTTCAGCTTCTTATTTTCAGGCCTTGCTTCAGTATGCCACTCCAAGTCTCCAAGTAACCCAGCCAACCGCACATCATCCTATATATCAGCGCCAAAATGAATTTTAGAAGCCAAAATCAGGTTTCGACAAAAGATGCATTTCGATGGTAAAAGAAAGAAAGATCACAGTCTGTATTAATACCTCTTGCAGTTGGTGATGAGTATCGTTCCACTCGTAAGCTAACCATCTTAATTCTCATCAGCGTCACCATCTTCGTTGCTCTTTTTCTCGTCACCACCAGTATCTTCACTGTCCTCTTCATATAACTCCTCATAAATATTAACTGTGGGATGGTTTGGATGGGCACCTGCTTCAGCCCTGATCGCAGCCTCTGCAGCCTTTCTCTCGGAAGGCGTAGCGCCCCTATTGTCAAGCCTTGCCGTTGCTTGTTTAAGACATGTGAGATGCTCAATGCCTAAATAGAAGTCATATGTTTTTGCCATTGATACATTTATAAGCAAATCAAGCTTCTTAAGCTTGGGCATGGACCCTTTGACAAATGTGACGTATGCCGACGCATCATTACTATAGATGGTAAACTGCTTCAGACTTGGGAATCCTCGGACTATAACCCTATCATCAGGTATTTTTCTAAACCACAGTACAAGGTGAAGTAAAGTTGGGAGCTCTCCAAGAGTGACCAGACCCTCCTCTGTCAATTCAGCTAAATTGATGTCTAGGAAAGAAAGGCTGGTGAGTGCTGGAGCAATCCACTCTGGAACTTTCGTGAAACAGTAGTCACCGACCATATGAAATTCTTGAAGGGTAAATGGCAATGGGGACCAAGACCCTAAGAATTCGAGGGAACCATCGTTCGCTCTTATCCTTAAAGACCGGAGCTTGCACCTACCAAGCTTGCACAGTGAGGAAAGTAACATTTCTTCATGCCTCCTGAACTCGTCAGATTCTCCACCATCGAGATATATATCAATTTCCTCCAAACCTGGCAGGTTCCCAAGATCCTCCACCGCATCTGCCGGACTCTTGGTAATACTAAAGCCTGATATCTCCCGTAAGTTCCTCATATTTCCAATCTTCTTTGGTATAATTGTCCAACCTCCACCAATTAGGTGTTGTAGTTTGGTCAGCTGAGCGAATCCAGTTGGCAACTCTTCCACTGGTGTAGCTCCAAAATGTAGTGTCTCTAGGTCACGTAGCAACACGATCTCTGACGGTAGCTTTGAAATTCTCGTGGCTGGAAAGTTTAGGTATTTTAGTTGGAACAATTTGCCAATACTTTTCATATCATACTCTTCCAAACCCTCACAACCTGCAAAATCTACTACACGTAGAGCTTCAAATTTAGCAAGACTAGGCAAATGTTTGGTGCAAGCTGAAGATGTTACTGTCAGAGATCGTACATGGCTTAGATCTTCTTGTGCGAGTAAATGTGCAAGCTCATGATCAATGTGCTGGATTGATAGTCGCCGAATAAAACCTTGACGATTTGCTAAACTTGTTTGGCCACCACCTATCACAACGATGAAATTATCTTCATTTGATTTTGAAATAATAATTTCTAGCATCATGTCATGGACTCGGCAAGCACGAGCCTTGCCATCATAGCCGATGTCCTCAGGCTGTACCATGCTTTTGTTGACAAGCTCATAGAAGTATCTCTCAGCGACTTCTTGTTGGCTTTGTCCACGCTCTTCAGAGATAAATCCTTCCGCTATCCACCGCCTCACTAACCTCTCTCGATCAATCACATAATCCTCGGGGAATACACTTAAATACAATAAACATGTCTTGAGATTAGGTGGAAGATCATTGTAGCTAAGTAATAGTATCTTACTCATTCCCTCCAAACTCTGGTTATTTTCCAGTGCAGAACCAATTGATCTTATAATCTTCTCCCACTCCTCCTTGACAACTGGTCTATTTGCTAACAAACTAGATATACTAATAATTGCCAGTGGTAGGCCTCCACATTTTTTCAGGATTTCATTTGAACTTTCTTTCAGCATATCAGGGCAGTGGTCCTCAGAGCCGAAAATTCTTTTGAGAAACAATCTTTTGGAGTGAAGATCACTTAGGGCTGCCATTTCATACACACGGTCATCACTACCAGGACAACATGATCTTGCCACATCAATAATGCGTGTAGTAGTTATAATTCTGCTAGAACAATTATTGTATGGAAAAGCACACTTGATATTGTTCCATGCTTGAGTAGACCATATATCATCCACTATGACAAGATACCTAATAAATAGTAGCAGATGATGTTAACTGATTTTGAAATGGAATTCAACTAGAAAAATAATTTAGCATACACCACTTCAATACTATTTAAGTGGAGCTACACAAGTCTACTAGTACTCATTCAAAAAACAACAATGTTTATTTGATATATTTTTATGTGCAAACATTGTTTCTCAATGCTTATTTGGGTATATATGGACTATATTTTAATACAAGAGACAAGGATGAATTGCACAAGCCACAATTGTGCTTTTTTTTTCTTTACGTGGAAGATATAATTGGACATACAATAGTAATGAGTAACTACCAAAACTTGTGAAACATTTGTAAGGAATGTTCTGAAAATTAACCACAGAAGTTAAAGTTACCTTTTATCTTGTAGCAGTTCTCTTAGCTTCGCAATGGACTTCTTTTCATCCCAATCACTTGTGTCTTTTGTGGATCCATCTTGGCATGGCACTTGAGAGATTACATCCTTTATAATATTCTTTATATATGGCTTTTGTGAGACCGATACAAAAACCTGACAATCGAAATGCCCTTGAATCTTGCGATAGACCTCATTTGCGAGTGTTGTCTTTCCTAATCCACCAAATCCAACAATTGACAACACCTTACGATCCTTGGTGGAGCTGTTTTCTTCTTTCAACATCCACTTGACAAGATCATCTCTTGGACCCTCCACACCCACAAGGTGTGCCTCCTCGGCAAACAGAGCACACAACCGAGGATCCACGGCCGCATGCTCGGTCTTGCTGCGCAGAATCTCACTCAGCTTGTAACAATCCTTGAGCTCTTTGACATGCTTGATGCGGGCCTTGAGCTCGTCGATCTGGTCGGCAATTCCACAGCGAGAATTGAGCGATTTGAGGAAGCGAGTGGTGTCACGGAGGAGCTCCTTGAAGCCTCCCCGACGCCCGCGTTTGCCGAGGCGACGGATGAACTTGTCGATGCAATCTTCGGTATCATAGGCCAGCTCCCTGAGCAGCGATGTCCACGTCATCACCTGGACATCAGGGTCTTCTAGCATGGTGTAGTTTTTGAGCGCGGCATGCATGCTGGTGAGCTCAGCTTGGAGGGAAAGGATCTCACCGCGGACCCCTCGTATGCGGCCGTACTTGCCGGCGAGCAAGTCGGCAAGCTTCCCCAGCAGGGGACCCATCACGCCATGGGAGGCGCTCACCGCGACCTCCATGGATGGATCGATGCCCTCTGCTAGCTATGATGCTCGTCTCTCTCGTTGGTGTTTGTCATGTGTGCTGCTGGGAGAGTGGAGACGGAGAAGTGGGCGGATGGAGGAAGAGGAAAGGAGTAGGCAATAATTGGGTGCTGCGCAGCAAGCAATAATAGGTCGGAATGGCATGTGTTGCTGGGTCCTCCATGTCGATTTCATGAGTGGATCAAGGACAATGATATACATGCTCTGTTTTAGATAAGGAGTGCACAGAGGGACAGAGGAATCTTGCTCCTTTAGTAAGCGTGTTTAGGTTACTTATTAAGAAGTACTCCCTCCACCCCGTAATGTAAGATGTTTTTTGACACTATACTAGAGTCAAAAAATTCTTACACTATGAGACGGAGAAAGTATTTCAAAATGCAGATGACTAGTTTTCAAATAAAATATGTGTGCAAATGTTGGTAGGAAAACTACGATGGCGTTGGAGCACTGCCCACCCAATCGTATGGACGCGGATCCTCTGCCGTGCAGCAGGGTACTGTTCGGCCACTGACAGGTGGGCCTGCCGGGAATCAGGCCCACATGTCAGTGGCCCCAACGGCATGTGCAGTACGTCAGGGGAGCTGCTCCCCAATCGTATAGATCGAAACACAATATACGTACTGTGTGGGAAAGTGGAGAGAATTGTTTACATATATTGTGTGGGAAAGTGGAGAGAACCGTCAGAGCAAGAGGAAAGGAATAGGTGAGTGTTCCAAGCTTTTTGACAACAGCTGGCAATGGCATGTGCTCATGGGTCCAGCATGTTGAAAGCAGATTGAGAACAATCATTTACATATACTATTTTAGATAAGGAGTTTTGTCAAGGACCCGGAAATCTAGCCTGTTATTACTAGTAATGTGTTCAGGTTAATTAATAAATTATATAACGTATGCAAACACAAGTAGTGGCATTTTTGCAAAAAGACGCCGCCACTCCCATATTTGCATGAAACTCCATGATCTCTCCCTTTCAAGCCCATTCATCCCTCCTCTCCCTCAAGCCGCCAACCTCCTCCACCTCAAGGCCGACGGCATCGTCCCCATCAACCACACCTCGGCCACCTACAAATTTCCTCCCCGAGGGCCACCCAATCCCTAGAAACCTGACCGGCATTGTCATCTCCCACTGGCCGCCATTTGCATATCAACACCACCTACAAGGCCTTCTGTGGCCCTTGTTTTTCAGTGCCTCCGCCCCTATCTTGCCACCTCCAAACCCTACCGACACCCTCCATAACTCACAGGTAGCCTCCTCCACTGCATAAGAGTTGCTCGATGCTCCGCCCTCTATCCAAGAGAATGCCAAACTCGTGGATTCGACAGAGGTTGCACGAATCCCAGGATTAACTCATCCGCTGGCACCACTTCGAGCTCATCCACAGGAAGCCACCGCCTCCCCATCTTCATCCACAAGCCACCACCATCGTTGCAGGATGTCTACTACGCAACCTTCTTTTTGTAGACTCGTGTTGGGCCTCCAAGCGTAGAGTTTTGTAGGACAGAGCAAATTTCCTCAAGTGGATGACCTAAGATTTATCAATCCGTGAGAGGTGTAGGATGAAGATGGTCTCTCTCAAACAACCCTGCAACCAAATAACAAAGAGTCTCTTGTGTCCCCAACACACCCAATACAACGATAAATTATAGGTGCACTAGTTCGGTGAAGAGATGGTGATACAAGTGTAATATGGATGGTAGATATAGATTTTTGTAATCTAAAAATATAAAAACAGCTAGTTGTATATCGGGGGGGAGTTGAGAGAAGCGTTGGAAGATGGGCAATCAATTGGGTTGGTGGTTACGAGCTAGTTGTAGCTGAAAAACCTTTGCTGACTCACCTACCTAATCACGATGGCTCAGTAATGTTATCTTAGGGGAGTAGTGGTTGATTAGCATGTTCATCAAACAGTGTTAAGCGAATTATGGCCAAGACTTTGGCCCAGTTCTTTTGCCAGAATCTGGAGATTCTCCCAGAATCTGACCCCTACCCAGCTTCTCCCAGAATCTTTGAGCCCCATTTGTTTTACAATCCTGTCTAATTAGATCCTAACTAGATACGATTGTAAAACAAATGAGGCTCAAAAATTCTGAGAGAAGCTGGGTCGGGATTGGATTCTGGGAGAATCCCCAGATTCAGGCAAAAGAACTGGGCCTTTATTCCTTGTCGGCCAGAAAGAGCCAGGAAACAACTGGGGTGGTGCGTGCTGAGTAGTTTCGTGCAAGGAGCGATTGATTGATGGCCGGCATGTGCGCGTCGTCAAGCGAACTAGTACTAGTCAACAACAATATTTAACTATATATACACTATCTACTGCGGGCTTAATTTGCTTTAGGCTAGTCATAGTGGGAGTAACTTAGCAAGTAACATAGCGCACTTTAAGAATTTTTTGCTTATGTGGCATGTAGTTATTGAGAAGTGGTAACATAATATGTTACTGTAACATAGCGCTTCCCAAGACAAAATGAGTCTAAAAGCTAATTAATAAAGTCCTCTATAACACTACTACTATATTACTTTGCACTATGAAGATAGTAACTTAGACTAGTGTCATATGCATGACACTAGTCTAAGTTATTCCCCACTATAACCAGCCTTAGGAATAGTTTGGTATCTCTCTGACGATCATGTACAACCGTCAGACATTGATCCTATTCCTATGTGATTAATTCAGCATGCAGCAAGGTTACTTTCTTCCCGTCTTACAGAAAGAGAAACAAATTGTTGGTCTTGGTACTAGTAGCAGCAAAAGCAACTCCGTCATCAGGGGAAGAGAGAGGGGCAGGAAGAGAGGGTAGGCTTTGAGCAGTGGCGGAGCTACGCGTGCAGTTCTGGGCGGCCATTGTCCAACAACAACAACAATAACTTAATTTCAAACAAGTTGGGTAGGCTAAAGGTGAAACCCATAAAATCTCACAGCCAACTTATGATTTTCGTACATGGATAACAAGCTTCCATGCACCCCTGTCCATGGCAAATTCTTTGGTGATATTCCAATCCTTCAGATCTCTCTTTACGGACTCCTCTCATGTCAAGTTCGGTCTACCCCGACCTCTATTAACATTATCTACACGCTTTAGTCATCCGCCATGCACTTGAGTTTCTAGAGGCCTGCACCGAATATGCCCAAACTATCTCAGACGATGTTGGACAAACTTCTCTTCAATCGATGCTACCCCAATCTATCTAGTATATCATCATTCCGGATTCGGTCCTTCCTCGTGTGGCCACACATCCATCTCAACATGCGCATCTCTGCCACACCTAACTATTGAACATGTCGCCTTTCAATGGGCCAAGACTCAGCTTCATACAACATTGCGGGTCAAACCGCCGTCCTACAGAACTTGCCTTTTAGCTTTTGTGGCACCTCTTGTCACAGACAATGCCAGAAGCTTGGTGCCACTTCATTCATCCGACTTTGATTCGATGGTTCACGTCTTCATCAATACCTCCATTCTTCTACATCATTGACTCCAAATATCGAAGATGTCCTTCAGAGGCACCACATGCCCATCAAGACTAACATCCTCCTCCGTGTGCCTAATAGTACTGAAATCGCACCCCATGTACTCGGTTTTAGTTCTACTAAGCCTAAAACCTTTCAACTCCAAGGTTTGTCTTCATGACTCTAACTTCCTATTGACACCCATCTGACTATCGTCGACTAGCATCACATCGTCCACAAAGAGCATACACCATGAGATATCTCTTTGTATATCCCTTGTAGCCTCATCCATCACCAAAGCAAAAAAGAGAAGGGCTCAAAGCGGACCCCTAGTGCGGAAAGTCATCAATGCCGCCATCACTTGTTTGAATACTTGTCACAACATTATCGTACATGTCCTTAACGAGGGTAATATACTTTGCTGGGATTTTGTGTTTCTCCAAGGCCCATCACATAATCATAGGCCTTCTCCAAGTCAATGAACATCATATCGTAGTCTAATTAGTGAAGGGAATATTTTTCTAGAGGGTTAAATCAAGGAGAGTTTAGTATTCTGCTTCCCCCCACCCCACCCCACCCCACACTAGTTGTGTATTTCTTGTTTGCCCCCTCCCCCGAGAGAACTTCTGTTAGCTACGCCACTGCTCTGAGGACAAACACTAGTAGAAAATGTAGCTTTAAAACCGGTTCGTAAGGGCCTTTAGTGCCGGTTCTGCAACCGGCACTAAAGGGTGGAGACTAAAGGCCCCGCCCCCTTTAGTACCGGTTCGGCACGAACCGCCACTAAAGGCCCACCACGTGGCGTGAGCTCGCGTCGTGGTATGGGGGGACCTTTAGTACCGATTGGTGTTACCAACCGGTACTAAAGGTATTTTTTATTTTATTTTTTAAATTTTGTAAATAATATTTAATTTTTTTCGATTTTCAATTTTCTGAATTATTTGATGATTTAGTCTCTAATCACCCCTCTTAACTGCTCAAGTATGGATCACTCATTCCAAATCGTCTAACTCTCCGGCCGGTCACCCATCCTCTCACTCCCCCAGCCTGAGCACGCTTAACTTTGGAGTTCTATTCCCCCTACTTTCCAAGTCTGCACTTGTTGTTTTCCTGACAAATGTAAGCTGTCAATCCTATTAACCCTCAGCAGTTTAGCTTGAACATTAGGTCACACGTTTCACCGTTTGAGTTTGGAACTATTATTCTAAAAAACAGTTAGTAACACTAATATTTCTTGAATAAGTTTGACCACAGTTTGACCATAGTTTGACCAGATTTGACCAAAATTCAAAAATTGAAATAATTATTTAGTAACACTAATATTATTGAATAATTATGTTGCAACATTAATACTTCTTGAATAAGTAGTTTGACCGTAGTTTGACCAAATTTAACCAAATTAAAAAAACTGAAATTTGAGCATATCTTTTTTTCCTTTTGGAATTTGAGGATTCTAAAAAATTGCAAACAGGTCGTAGGCTGTCAAAATCAGATGCGGATTTTCGTGCTGAATTTTTTGATATATTATACTTTTTTTCCGACATCGTATGCACAAGTTATAGTCGTTTTACATTTTTCCTACACTTTTTGCAAAACATGTCTTTCCCAACTAGTAGATGTAGTAATATAACTACTTCTCAAAGAATTTTATTTTTTGAATTTTTTATCATTTTCTTTTGTATTTTCAAAACTGAAATGGCGATACACGGCGGGGGGGGGGGGGGGGGGGGGGGGGAGTTTGAAAATATCCCTATAGTCCCGGTTTGTGTCTCCAACCGGGACTATAGGTCAAACCCCTTTAGTCCCGGTTCGTGGCACGAACCGGTACTAAAGGTTAGCCCTTTAGTACCGGTTTGTGCCACGAACCGGTACTAAAGGTGATCGTGGGGCCCCGGCCTGACGCCAGCCTGCCACCACCCCTTTAGTACCGGTTCGTGGCACGAACCGGTACTAAAGGTTCATAACGAACCGGCATTAATGCATAGCCGTTCGAACCGGCACTAATGGTACCATTAGTACCGGCCCAAAATCGAACTGGGACTAATGTGTCTCACATTAGGTCCTTTTTCTACTAGTGAAAGGAGAGGAAGCGTGGGAAACAAAAGAGAGAGGGACGAGCGCGAGGTAGACGGTGCAGTGGGCAAATTGTTAGAAGGGAGAGAGAGGGATTGGTGGAATAGCTCGTTGTATTGCTTGAGCCTCGTGGGCATGTATACAGGAGTACAATGACCAACTTGGAGTACAAGAGAATGCAAGACAAATCCTAGTCTATCTTATGTTTCCTAATAAATCAATATACTCAACATCCCCCCACAGTCACAATGGTAGTGACGCAGACGGTGAGACTGAAGAAGAATCTGAAGGCAAGCCGACGGACACCCCCCCCCCTCCCCCCCCAGACACACACATTCGTAACGGTCGACGCATCACGGGACGCGTGGCTGGAGTGGAAACCGACGAGGTTGCTCAAGCAAGGCGATAGCCCTTTGTGTCGTTTGTCGATGTAGCCGAGAGCGTAGGATAGTGTAGCTGTGGTCGAGGTAGTCGTGCGAAGAATGTCGTGGTCGACGTCGAGTCGGGTGGCCGATGTCGAGGAACACGCCGTGGACCGCGGGCGCAAGGGGCGCAATGGTGTCGAAGTAGTGGTGTGCGGGGAAGAAGATGTTGTTGACGAGGCGTCGCACCGGGTTTGCCAAACTCGGGGACGCGTCGGTGTTGCCAGCACCGGGCATGCAAAGACGAACAAATACGAAGTTGACGAATCGCCAGACTAGGCTTGCCAGGCCTAGGGACACGTCATGGACGAAGGCACGCATCGGTGTTGCCAGCACCGGGCATGCGTAGACGAGGGACCTGCACGAGTTGTACGCTATGTCGGAGAAGTCGGAGGGGCCAACAGAAAAGGACTCGACGACAATTGTGACGTCCATCGGCGCGGGGCCGATGTCAGCAACAGTGGTCAGAGTAGACGAAGTGGTCGGGGAAGATGACAGCGACATTGGCGACGGGCTGGTGCTGGACAAAGACGAAGGAGGTGGATGGGCAGTGGCGGCTACGGGGGTAGCGGCGGCGGCCGAAGAGGAGCGGCGATAGCAGCCTGACGGCGGCGGTGGCAAGGTTATGCTCAAAGTAGGCAAGGAGCCCGACAGCGTGACGAAGACCGGCGTGGACGATGGCGTTCCCGCGCCAAGGGAGGCGGCACAGCACATACCATGGGAAGTCGAGCGCGGGGACGGCAATGGACCACGGGCCATGGCGCTACGGCCCGAAGGGGCGACGCAGCAGCGGCGGGTGGGTGGGTCGGGGCGATGGCGGGAAGACCTCAGGGCGGCAACGGGACCGCGTGCCGTGGCAATGCGGCCCGAAGGGGCGACGTAACGATAGCACGCAAATCGGTGCAGATCACGTGCCACGCTCGCTACGGCCTGATGGGGCAACACAGTGGCAGCGCGAGGGTCAGTGCAGCCATGAAGATGGCATGGATCGGACGTCCTCGAGGCGGCAGTTGACCGCGGGCCGCGGCACTACGGCCCAAAGGGGCGACGCAGCGGCAGCACGCGGGTCGATGTAGCTGCGGGGAGAACCATGTGGCAGCGGCACTGCGGCCCGACGGGGCAACGCAACGGAAGCCCATTGCTCGATCGGTGGAGGGCACGCTGAACTCGGCGACGATCTTCATAGGACCTACGAAGGCGCGTGCAACCAACGAGCCAGGTCGTGCGCGCTGCGTAGATGGGACGGATCGCGGTGTTGAGCGGGTGATCAAGCCGATCGCGGTGCCGAGCGGGTGATCAAGCCGATCGCGGTGCCGAGCGGGTGATCAAGCCGATCGCGCACGAGGTCGGGGACGCCGCTCGGTGGAGGCGGGGTGGCGGCGGAGTCTGAGATGAAACCAGCGACGACGGACGGCGTGGTACGATGTGCGGACGAGTGCATCAGCACCGACACCCGGGCTGCCAAAGCAGCGCCGGCGCCCGGGCAGCAAGGTCCGAGCGACCAACGGAGCAACGACACCCGAGCGGAGTGATACGCCTTCAAATTATCTATAATTTTTTATTTTTCCATGCTGTTATACTATCATTCTTGGATGTTTTACAATCATTTTATAGTCATTTTATATCATTTTTTGATACTAACCTATTGACATAGTGCCCAGTGCCAGTTATTGTTTTCTGCATGTTTTTTACATCGCATGAAATCAATACCAAACGGAGTCCAAACGCAACGAAACTTCTTGAGGATTTTTTTGGGGCCAGAGGACATCCAATGGGCCAGAAAAGCATGTGGGGGGAGCTCCGAGGGGAGCACAACCCACCAGGGGGCGCTTGGAGGCCCAGGCGCGCCCAGGTGGGTTGTGCCCACCTCGGGTGCCCCTTGAACCGCCTCTTTGCTCTATAAATACCCCAATATTCCAGAAACCCTAGGGGAGTCGACGAAAATCAATTCCAGCCGCCGCAGAGTCTAGAAACACCAGATCCAATCTAGACACCATCTTGGAGGGGTGCATCATGTCCATTGGTGCCTCTCCGATGATGCGTGAGTAGTTCTTTGTAGACCTATGGGTTCGTAGTTAGTAGCTAGATGGCTTCCTCTCTCTCTTTTGATTATAAATACAATGGTCTCTTGGAGATCCATATGATGTAAGTCTTTTTGCGGTGTGTTTGTTGGGATTCGATGAACTTTGAGTTTATGATCAGATCTATATTTTTATCCATGAAATTTATTTGAGTCTTCTTTGTTCTCTTATATGCATGATTGATTATAGCCTCATATTTCTTCTTCGATATTTGGGTTTTTTTTTTGCCAACTTGATATATTTATCTTGCAATGGGAAGAGGTGTTTTGTGATGGGTCGATCTTACGATGCTTGATCCCAGTGATAGAAAGGGAAACGACACTTATGTATCGTGACTATTAGGGATAACAAGATGGGGTCCATTTCTACATAAATAGATCTTGTCTACATCATGTCATCGTTCTTATTGCATTACTCAGTTTCTCCATGAACTTAATACACTACATGCATGCTGGATAGCGGTCGATGTGTGGAGTAATAGTAGTAGATGCAGGCAGGAGTCGGTCTACTAATCTTGGAAGTGATGCCTATATAATGATCATTGCCTAGATATCGTCATGATTATTTGAACTTCTATCAATTGCCCAACAGTAATTCTTTTCCCACCGTTTGCTATTTTTCTCGAGAGATGCCACTAGTGAAACCTACGGCCCCCGGGTCTCTCTTTTCATCATATTTTCCTTTGCGATCTATTTTTCTTTGCATTTATTTTCAGATCTATTAAACCAAAAATACAAAAATACCTTGCTGTAATTTATTTCTTCCGCGATCTATTTATCATATCTACCACTTTTACCTCACGTTATTTGCCTATCTTGAGGCGCCATACCCGAAAGGGATTGACAACCCCTTTAACACGTGGGTTGCGAGTATTTGTTATTTGTTTGCAAGGGCTGTTTACGTGGTGTGAGGAGGTTATCCTACTGGTTCGATAACCTTAATCTCATCACTGAAGGAAATACCTACCGTCACTATACTTCATCATCCCTTCCTCTTTGGGGAAATACTGATGTAATTCTAGCAGACATCACAGAGGCAGCCAACGAGCCTGACGCAGTCGGGAATGAGGCCGGCGAGGCAGACCGCAGGGCTGCGCCGTGCAGATGCAACGGAGGCGGGTGGCGTGGATCAACGGGTGGGCCGGAGTGCGAACGACAGCTATGATGGGATGCCGCATGGCGCCAGGCCGCCGGGGTCGGAGCGATGTAGGTGTCCCGGTCAGAGAGGGCGGTGACGGCCGGCGTAGATCGACGAGCGGGCCGGCGTGCGGACGATGACCGTGAGGGGCCGCCTGTCACGCAAGGTCGTCGGGTCGGTGAAGAGCCTACCGATTGCACCAGTGTCGGAGTAGAGGCGCACGTGGGTCGACGGCGACGGCGGATGACGCAAACCGATCAAGCATAGATCGGAAAACCAAAAAGGAAACACCGATCAAAACGACCGGTGAGAGAGCGAAAAAACCCGAAGTAAGGGATCGGGAAATGGACTCTCTAGGGCAGCCGGTCAACACGACCGGCGGAAGAAACCAAGGTACGGGCGGTCATGAAGGCCGACCGCCCCGGGGGCGGCGCGCGGGTGCGGAAGCGGTGGGCGGTGGCTAGGGTTTGGACAGGTTAGGCTGATACAATGTTAGAAGGGAGAGAGAGGGATTGGTGAAATAGTCTGTTGTATTGCTTGAGCCTCATTGACATGTATATAGGAGTACAATGACCAACTTGAAGTACAAGACAAAGCAGGACAAATCCTAATCTATCTTATGTTTCCTTAATGAATCAATATACTCAACCCAAAGAAATACGTGGTTGTGGGCTTCCCTGCGTTGGATAAGGCCGAGATGAGGAGCGTCATGTGGGGCCCAGTGTATGCGTCTCGCTCTTTGAGACCTCCTATGCGCAGCTTATTGCGGCAAGAGTCGCAGTTTCGCATAGGAGACGACTCACCTGGGCCGGCCCACTATCTCTCCTCGGTAGAATGAAAAATCGCAAAAATGAAAAGAGCGCTAACAAGGAATCGAACCGGCGAACTGCTGTAGATGTGCACCGCCCGGTCGCCACTACAACACGCGAGCTACTCTAACAAATATGCAGCGGTAGCATTAAAGAACCTGAACGAGTCCATAGCCACTGTAGTAATTGAGGTTTATTGCATACAATTACATATTAAAACTTCTGTAGCTTTTTAAAATTTGTGACTGACAAACCGCCCGCTCGCCACTGTAGTAACTGACAAAGATGAATTTTTTTTAATTTGTGACCAAATTTTGAAAACTGTAGCTTTTCTAGAATATGTGAACAAATTTGGACAACAAGAACATTTTTTGAAATTTCAAATATTTTAGAATTTGCGAATAAAAATTAAACATGCGAACAAATTCTGAATTTATCAACAAATTTTAAAAAATGAACATTTTTTGAATATGTGACCAATTTTGAAAACGAAAATATGTTTTCGAATTTGCAAACAAATTTGCAAAATGGGAATAATTTTTGAAATTCCAGAACATTTTCAAACTTGCGAACAAAATTTGGAAACACTAACATTTTTTATGAAATTACCAAACATTTTTTATTTGTGAACAAAATTTAAATATGTAAACATTTTTGGAATCTGTGAACAAATGTTTGAAAATGGGAACTTTTTTGAAAACAAATATTTTTTGGTTTGTAACAAAATTTAAAAAGGTGAGCATTTCTTGATTTATCTGAAACATTTTCTGAACCGAAGCGAACAAATTTTAAAATTACTCTATAACAATTTATGAACAACATTGTAAAAGGCGAACATTTTTTGTATAAAAGAACTATTTTTGAGAAAGGGAAACGGTGAACATATTTTTAGATCTGTGAACAATTTGCGAGAAAGGGAACATTTTCTTGTTTTCTGAAGTATTTTTGAAACAAGAACATTTTCTAAATTTATGAATAAAATTTAAAAATGGGAACATTTTTTAAATTTTCGAGCATTTTCCGTGAATCTCAAACAAAATCTTCAGAAATCACAGGTTATTAGAAATTATAGGTATTTTTTCAAATTAGCATACACTTTTCAAAAATGTGAACATAATTTGAAAATAGGAACAAAATTTTGAATTCTGAACAACATTTGAAATTTACAAACATTTTTTGAAAAAAGTAAAATAAACTTGAAAACTGAAAAAAGGAAACGAAAAGGGAACAGAAGAAAAAGAAAACAGTAAAAAAGAGAAATTAATATCAGGAGGAAAAAAAAGGTTCCAAACTAGAACGAACGAAGTGGTTGAATGGGCCGGCCCAGTAGCTTGGTTGGTGCCCTTCCCTTTGTGCGATACTGCGACAATTTGCCGCAACGCGCGGCAAATAGGGATTTCCTCGCTCTTTTTCATTCGATCTAAAACAAACCTTTTCCTTTTACAAACGCGGCTATTGATCGAGGGAGCTCCTTTTTTTTAGGTGAATCGAGAGAGCTCCTAATTGGCGCTAGCAGCCGATTTAAGAATGTGTGGGTTGCAAGGTTTGAACACAAGACAGATTGTTTTCAATTCCTTATTGATAGAGTGAACAAAAGGATTAATGGATGGAAAGAAAGACAGTTGTCGGCAGGAGGTAAGGAGGTTCTACTTAAATCGGTTATACAGGCAATTCCATCATATGCAATGGGCGTCTTCAAAATTCCTAAACAAACTTGCAAAGGAATAACTGACGCAATGTCGCATTACTGGTGGGGTGACAGTGATGACCAGAAAAAGATGCATTGGATGGCTTGGTGGAAGTTGTGTGTACCGAAACAGCAAGGAGGTATGGGGTTTCGGGACATCCATTGCTTTAACCTTGCGGTGTTGGCTAAGCAAGCATGGAGGCTAGTGGACAATCCAGACTCACTATGTGCAACAATTCAATTCTCAAAGCAAAATATTTTCCGAATAGTGATTTACTCAATGCAAGCCTCAAGAAGGGTGCCTCATTTACTTGGCAGAGCATAATGTCAGTGGTGAATACACTCAAACATGGATATATTTGGAGGGTGGGAGATGGTACAAAAATTAATATCTGGTCAGATGCCTGGGTGCCAGGTTCGGCGGACCGAAAAATCATCACACCCCGGGGACGTAATATTATTTCAAAGGTTGTTGATCTCATCGACCCAGTCACTAGGCAATGGGATGAGGAGCTAATTAATCAGACTTTTTGGCCTGTAGATGCGCATTAGGTCATGGCTATACCATTACCAGCACATGAAATGGAAGACTTCGTTGCATGGAGTTATAACAAAGGTGGTTTTTTCTCTGTCCGCTCAGCTTACCACGTGGAATGGAACCATCAACATGGAAGGAAACTGAGACGAACAAATGGTCTTGAAGCTATGGGTAATAATGGAATCTGGGACAAAATCTGGAAATTGCGATGTCCTGCAAAGGTGAAAGTATTTCTTTGGAGAACACTCAGGGGGACTCTTCCGTGTAGGGTTAATCTAGCAAACCGTCACATCAAAGTATCGGGACAGTGCCCAGTCTGCAACTGTGGAGCTGAGGATGTGACACATCTCCTGTTTAGATGTAAGAGAGCAACAGAAGTTTGGCGCCTCCTGGGACTTGAAATTTTTATTAAGAAAGCATGTGGTGTGGATAGAGCAGGTGAGTCTGTCCTTGATTTTTTTGATGCAAACCCCAGCGAAAGAAAATTGCACTAATCGGCCAGGCTAATGTACATGAGCTAATCTCTATCACTTTCTGGTACATTTGGTGGGAACGAAGGAGAGTGGTTTACGATAAGGTCATACAGAGTGCAGAGAAAATGGTGTCATCAATTAAAGCAATTACAGCAAACTTCATAGCTTCCATGGCGCCAAAGGCAGTAGCTAAGCCGGAGGGATGGATGAAGCCGCCTGCTAATTTTGTCAAGCTCAATGTCGACGCAACGTTTAACCAGGATCTTCTCACAGGGGCGGCTGGAGCAGTGCTACGGGACTCCTCTGGATCGTTTATAGCTGCAGGGAATTGGAAACTGGAGCATTGTGTTGATGCTCTGTCGGCTGAAGCAATGGCTCTAAAGAAGGGCCTAGAGTTGGCACAGATGATGGGATGCAATAAATTGATGGTGAATTCAGATAATCTAGAGGTGGTGGAAACGATGAATAACGGCGGTCGCTCAATGGGAGTAGCGGCAGCTATTTTTGATGATTGCTTCAATCTGGCTTGCGAGTTCTCTCGATCTTATTTTGATCACTGTAATAGATTAGCAAATTCAGTAGCGCATAAGCTAGCTAGTATGGCTATGAGAGCTCATTCTTCTCTGTGGGTGGATAATGCACCGCCGGAGATTCTCCCTCTCTTACTTAATGATGTAACAGTTATCAGAAGCTAATAAAGGGAGGGAAGTATTTAAAAAAAAAGGTTTGAACACAAGACCTCACGAACCACATACGGGAGCACCAACCATTGCGCCATTGAACACTTATTATTTTCGTCTACTGCGTTTTATTCTTTCCGCAGCTCGCAAAGCGCCACACCGTTGCGCAAAACTTTTTTTTTCTGTTTCTCTTATTCCATAACGGTTTTGTTGGCCTTTTTTGCCAAATATGTGCACTTTTCGAGAAAAGAAACAAAGGTTTTTTTTTTCAAAATGCACGAGCTTTTTAAAATTTTGAAAAATATTCATTGTTTTTTTAAAGTTCATCAAATTTGAAGAAAGTTCATCGAATCCTTTGTTTTCGAGTCGCTCGAGTAGTCGACGAGTCGCAGTTCCAGGGCCGACTCAGCCTCTCGACTCGACTCCTGGGATGAGTCAAGCGACTAGTCACGACTAGTCGTCGTTTCTTGGTCGAGCGACTCACTTATTTTGGGCCCCATCTGCCGTCAGAGGTCTCTTCTACTGCTTTTTCCTCAATGCATCGTCACCGTGGCTGTTTCTTGGACTTGGAGACGACGACCCCAACGTCCCACAGTACTCCGACAAGCATCCCTTCATGCACCTGCTTCCACCGTTGCTTTCCCTTGACGGATCTACTCTGCTGTTGAGGAAGAACGTATGCTGCGGTGAGGGAGAATCAGAGAAGGCTAGGGTCATGAGGAGAAGGGATGAGTTTTAGGGTTGTGTGCTGCTACAACAAGGAAATAGAGCAGAATGTGTGTGGCGGCTGTGGTGAGGGAGGAGGGAGTGTCGATGGTGGATTAGGTCATGGGAGGAGTATATAGCTACTAGATGGGCTTTTGGGCCACAGGGAAGTGCATAACTAGTAGCCCATCTCTCAGTCTTTCATGTTTTCTTTCGGCTTTTGCTCCCCTTCCCTTGGCTGTTGCTGCTGCTGTGCACTTGTGCTCCTTCCCTAGCTGCTGGTGCTTAACTCACGTCGACTCGTCGACCGTGAGTCTAGACTAGTCATGACTAGTCTAGAATCCCCCCCCCCCCCGCGAGCGACACGTTGACTCATCAACTCGAAAACCTTGATCGACTCTGGAAAAAAAGTTCATCGAATTTGAGAAAAGTTCATCAAAATTAGAAAAAACGTTCATCGAATATGAGAAAAGTTCATCATAATTAGAAAAAGTTCATCGACTCTGAAAAAAGTTCATCGATTTTAAAAAAAGTTCATCGGATTTGAAAAAAAGTTCATCGAATTTGAAAAAAGTTCATCAAATTTGAAAAAATAGTTCATCGGATTTTTAAAAAAATCATCACAATTGAAAAAATTTCATCGAATTTGGAAAAATAATTAATCGGAATTGAAACAAAATCATCAAATCTGAAAAAAGATAGTTCATCAAATTTGAAAAAAAAAGGTCATCGATTTTAAAAAACTTCAACGCTTTTGAAAAAAGTTAATCGAATATGAAACAAAGTTCATCACTATAGAAAAATGGTTTTACGAATTTTAAAAAAACTGTGCATTAAAGAAAAGAAAAAAGGATGAGAAAAAAGAAAAAAAAAGAAGTAAAACTGAACTGAAGGATGGAATAAAGGAGGAAAGTAAAGGAAAATTGCATGAGAGGTGGATGGCTGTAAGGTTAGAGCGTAGCGCTCGCAGCCGAGTGGTGTGCGCTGCAGGCGCCCGTTAGCAAAATGCCCCGTAATGGGCACCTGTAGCGCCAAATAGGGTTTGACAAGTGTTGGACCGAATACCCAATACTGTGCAGGGCCAAGTCCACGTGCGGCCCATCTCTAGCAAGCAGTCGTTTCAAACGATCTGCTCTTGCGGAAAATCCTATATGCCGCGTATTGCGTCAAGATGTCGAGGCTTCGCATAGGATTCAGCAGGGAGCGACGTGATCTAGGCCGGCCCGTTAGCGGTTAACTTAGGGCGTGTTCGGTAC
The DNA here is from genome assembly GCF_018294505.1 of Triticum aestivum. Classification (NCBI taxonomy): domain Eukaryota; kingdom Viridiplantae; phylum Streptophyta; class Magnoliopsida; order Poales; family Poaceae; genus Triticum; species Triticum aestivum. The sequence goes on from NC_057807.1 coordinate 702,369,972, forward strand.
TCCTCCGTGGCCGCAAAATCCTAAACTCCACCGCCAGCTTCCGAGCGCCAGCTTCTCATGTGAAATTCTGGAGCCAGCGATCTGTTCGGTGCACCAAAACCTAGAGCCAGCGTCCTATTCGTTTGGGCTGACCTCGTTTAGTGTACTAGGCCTCGGGATGGCCCATAGGCCTGGTCGGCTAGCGAATCGGTACATGAGGAACTCACTTGGCAAGCGAACCGGTACGTGAGGAACTCACTTGGCGGTGGCAGGGGCTGGTAATATCCATCAACTCCGGCTTCTCTTTTTTCTGGGAGTTCGGTTTGTCCACCTCCGCGAATCCTCGTTTTTTACATTGCGCTCGCCGCCAGCTTCTCTTGCTAAACTCCAGGAGCTGGAGCGTTCGGTCAAACTCCAGAGTTGGAGCCGAAGGAGCCAGGAGTTGGAGGGCTCCTGAACACGCCCTTAGCAACGGTTTTCTCCGGTTTTGGGAAGCTTCTAGAAGGTTTCCTGAATGGGTTTTTCCTTTTTCCTGTTGTTTTTTGTGGCGGTTTTCATTTCGTTTTTTCTTTCCGTTTCTTTTTTATTTTCGTTTTTGTTTTTATCTTTTCTGTTTCTTTCTTCCTTTTTGTTTTTTTGGAAACTTTCAAATTTTATTCAGATTTTCAAAAAATGTTCCTCTTAACAAAATTTGTTCAGAATTTAAAAAATGTTCACATTTCAAAAAATGTGCAGGAATTTCAAAAAAATCCTGTTATAAATTGTTCACAAATTCAAATTTTGTTCAGACTTTCAAAAAATATCCCTCTTAACAAAATTTGTACAGAATTTTAAAAAATGTTCATGTTTAAAAAAATGTGCAGGAATTTCAAAAAAATCTTCCTGTAATAAATTGTTCACAAATTCAAATTTTGTCCAGATTTTCAAAAAAAATTCCTCTTAACCAAATTTGTTCAAAATTTAAAAAATGTTCACGTTTCAAAAAAATGTGCAGGAATTTGAAAAAAATCTTCCTGTTATAAATTGTTCACAAATTCAAAAAATGTACAGGAATTCCAAAAATGTTCCTATTTTTAAAAATTAGTTCACAAATTCGACAAAAAGTTCACGTTCTGTTAAAATTTGTTGAAAATTCAAAAAATGTTCATGATCCCAAAATCTGGTGTGAAATTTTTGAAAGTTTGTGGTTGCAATTTTTTGTTCGGAATTTGATGAAAAGTTCCATTTTTGAACTTTTTGTTAATAAATTCTTAAAATCTTCGTAGTTATAAATTTTTGCTCAAATTTTATGAAATGTTCCTTTTTTAATTATTTGTTCAAAATTTCAAAAAATGTTCGAAGTTTCAATTTTTTTTCATAATTTCATACTTCGTATATGTATTGAAAAAATGTTTCTTTCGCTGAAAATTGTTCAGAAATTCAAAGAATGTTTGTACATTTTCACAGTATACACTTTAAAGAAGTACGCTTAAGAAAAACTATCACTGCAAATTCCAGTTCGCGACGTTAACTGATTGAAATTTGGTGCAGTTGAGCAGCCCGGTTCTACGCTAAAACTAGTTCTTTAGATGCGCTGCGTTTAAAACGTCAAAATATGCGTGGTCCATGGCATGTTTTAACGTTTTAAACGCAACGCATCTACCTGCCCTAACTCCGGATGAATGAAAGCGTTCAAAGTTAGGGCCGGTAGATGTAAGTTAGGATTGGTCCACGGCAAGGACGGACGGATGGCTCCGAAGAACCTCGACATGATCCGCCGCCGCCCCAAGACCCTCCCATGCCGGATCTGATCCTGGAACGACCACGTCCACCAATGCCGCGACCTCTTCCTCGGAATAACCTACGGCCAAAGACTCCATCGGACTCGCCGCCCACCCGCTGGCCGGCTGGTGGTGACGCCAGACCGGGCTGGGTCAGTCGCCATTCGCCACTGGGACGATGCGTCCGTAGCTGAAAAGCCAGCAGTTCCTAATATACCACGTACTAATGAGTAGTTGAGCATCAGCAGAGATCCTCACAGGATAGGACTTGCCAAGAGCTAGCAGAGGAAACAGAGTAGCAAAGCAGCGGTGCGCTGCTTATTACTTCCTCTGTAAACAAATATAAGAGTGTTTAGATCACTACTTCCTCTGTCTCATAATATAAGAACGAGGGAGTACATGGGTTAAATCTTGACTTTTGGACAAGTGAACTGAGCTCGACTGTACTGGAGAGTTTATGGTGCTGGGACAAGCGGCAGGAGGTGATGCCGTGATGCCGTGGTGCTGGGACAAGCGGCAATGGTTAAACATGTGAATTTGAGAAGCATTCAACAGTGTGGACAAAAGAGATGTAGTTAATTTGAAGGACAAAACAACAATGGATGTTTATCAGTACCTCTCTACAGTCTACAGTTGAGAACCATTTTAATAGCTCCCTTCCTCCTTGCTCTTTTCCTCAACATTACCAGTCTCTACATTGTCCTCGTCATGCAGAAACGCCTGAACACCCAAAAAAATAGGATGGTTGGGATGCCCACCAGCTTCGTTCCTGATCCAAGCAGCTGCAGCCTTGCTTTCTGAAAGTGTGGCACCTTCGTTACAAAGCGTTACTTGTATTACTTTGAGACATGGGAGATGCTCAATGCCTAAGTAGAAGCCATAAGCTTTCGCCACTGACACATCAAATGATTGCTCAAGCTTCTCAAGCTTTGGCATAGTCCCTTTCTGGAACGTTATATATGCCCCATCCAGACTAAGGAGGCCAAACCTCCTCAGACATGGGAATCCAGTTACCGTAAGCTTTTTCTTTGGTCCTGTAGCCAAGTACATGTGTAGATCAAGTAACGATGGGAGCTCACCAAGAGTGTGCAGATCCTCCTCCCTTAATTCATCTAATCCGATGGTCACGTGAGATAGGCTTGTGAGTCCTGGAGAAATCCACTTTGGTACGGTCGCTGAATGCATTTTACCATAAATGCATAATTTCTGAAGGGAGGATGGCAGAGGGGACCATGAGTCCATGAAGTCGAGGGAACCATAACTCCTATTTTTTATACATAAAGACTGGAGTTTGCAGCTGCTAAGCTTGCATAGCAAGGAGAGTAGAACCTTCTCATGCCTCTTGTACCCATCTCCATCGTCCAAGCATAAACCGAGTTTATTCAATCTGCTCAAGTTCCCAAGCTCCTCAACTGCATCCAATGAACTCTTGGTAATATCGAATCTTGGGGCTTCCCGTAAGCTCCTCATATTCCCGATCCCGTTAGGCACCTTACAATAGGCTTTAGTGAGTAGATATTGTAGCTTAGTGAGCAGAATAATTCCAGTCGGCAGCTCTTGCATGGATGGCGTCCTAAGATCAAGGATCTCTAGATCATGTAGCATCACAATGCTTGACGGTAGCTTTGATATGCCCGTGTCCTTAAGGCTGAGGTATTTTAGTTGGAATAATCTGTCCACATTGGACATATCATACTGCTCCAAACCCTTGCAGCCTTCAAAATCCAGTACACGTAAAGCTTCAAATTTGGTAAGACTGGGAAAATGTTTCATGAAAACCGATGATGTCACTGTTAGAGACCGAACATGGCTTAGATCTTCTTTTTCCAATGCAGATGCCAACTCCTGGTCAATGTGCTGGACAGATAATCGCCGAATAAAACCTTGACGGTTTGTCAAACTTTTTTGGCCTCCCCCTACCACAGTGACAAAATTATCTTCAACAGATTTTGAAATAATAATTTCAAGCATCATGTCATGGACTCGGCAGGCAGGAACCTTGCCGTCATACTCAATGTCCACTGGCTGGACCATGCTTTTGTTGATAAGCTCATAAAAGTAGTTCTCAGCAACCTCTTGCTTGCTAAGCCCACGCTCTTCTGAGATAAAGCCCTCTGCTATCCAATGCCTCACTAACCTTTTTCTATCAATCAAATAGTCCTCGGGGAATATACTGAAATACAACAAACATGTCTTGAGATTAAGTGGAAGATCATTATAGCTAAGGGATAGTATTCTACTCATTCCCTCTAGACTCTGTTTTCTTTCCAGTGCAGAACCAATTGCCCTTTTAACCTTCTCCCACTCCTCCTTGGTTGCTAATCTGTTCGCCAACAAACTAGATATAGTGACAATTGCCAATGGTAGGCCTCCACACTTGTTTAGGATCGCATCTGAAACTTCCTTCAGCATATCAGGACATTGGTTACCGGAGCCAAATATTCTGGTCAAAAATAATTTTCTGGAGTGAAGATCACTTAGGGCTTTCATTTCAAACACGCGGTCTACTACACTCGGACAACATGACTTTGCTACATCAACAATGCGTGTAGTAGCTATTATTCTGCTAGAACAAATATTTTCTGGAAAAGCACACTTGATAGCGTTCCAGGCTTCTATAGACCATACATCATCTATAATGATAAGATACCTACAAAAAATTAGTTGGTGATGTCAACCAAGTGTGATAAGAAATTGAGCTTGAACACTAGGTACTTAACTAGAGTAGTTAATATATAAGAGTAGATAACTAGAGTAGTTAATATATATTGTTTCTACATACAGTTTATCGTTTATCGTATATATGTAGCATGACAACTTCACTGAAATTCTAACAAGGTAAGACATGAATTCTACTCCCTCCGTTCCGAAATAATTGTCTTTCTAGAGATTTCAACAAGTGACTACATACGGAGCAAAATGAGTGAATCTACACTCTAAAACATGTCTACATACATCCGTATGTTGTAGTCCATTTGAGATGGCTAGAAAGACAATTATTTCGGAACGGAGGGAGTATGTAATAGATCAGAAACAAAAAGTTATGTTACTCCTCCGACCCGAATTAATTGACGCAGCCTCTATACAATGTAAACTGGAAATTGTATAGAGTTTGCATCAACTAATTCGGATCGAAGGGAGTACAATAGTTTTTTTACAACTTGGAAAAACGTTTAGAATGCTTATATGAGTCTATATGAAATGAAGGGTAGAAATAATGAACAGAGACGTTTCCATATGCATTTTTTACTGTACAAATGCATCATGCCCACTTCACTGAAGTATTAGTATTAACTAACTGAACTATCTCAATTTACTCGATTATGACATATACATTTTCAGTTTGGCGTTTTTTGCTTTACAATAGTTGAGTGGGATGCATGGTGCAGAGTTTGCATGTAGTAATTAGTTCACACAAAAGACAAAGATGATAAGGAAATGTGTACAATTTACTCATACTTTAGCAGTTCATTTTTGAAGTGCCAGATATAACATTTTGAGTAGTTTGAGTACTTCATTAATCTTCTATGCTGCGGCACAAGTACTTCATTAATCCTTGTACACATTTGTTCCGTTTTAAATAGCAATAATAAAACTTCATTTCAGGACACTATGAATGCAACGCAACCAAGCCGTTATTGCAACGGACAGCATATTTTCATACTATATAACAAACATTACATATGCTCAGCACCTTTCAGCTGCACACAGGATAAATTTCAGTTCGGGTGGTAAGGTGGACCGGCAATTACGTGAGACAGACACAATCATACAAAACTTATATTTGCATGAAAAATAATAACAGTATGCACCATAGTCCATAGGCCTGTTTTGAGGGAAATAATAAGGGCAGGCAGGTATTACCTTTTATTTTGTAGCAGTTCTCTTAGCTTTGCAATACATTTCCTTTCATCCCAATCGCTTGAATCTTTTGTGGATCCATCTTCGCATGACACTTGAGAGATCAGGTCCTTGATAGTTTTCTTTATATCTGGTTTTTGCGAGACTGATACAAAAGCCCGACTCTGAAATTTCCCTTGAATCTTGCGATAGACCATATTTGCCAGTGTTGTCTTGCCCAATCCACCAAACCCAACAATCGACAACACCTTGCAGTGTTTGGAGGAATTATTTTCTTCCAACATCCAGTTGGCAAGATCGTCTCTTGGACCGTCCACACCGACAAGGTGTGCCTCATCAGCAAAAAATGCATGAAGCCGGGGATCCAGGGATGCAGGGCCAGTGGAGCTAGCAGGGGCATCATTCAGCTTGTAACAATCCTTGAGCTCTTTCACCTGCTTGATGCGACCCTTAAGGTCGTCGATTTCGCCGGCGATTCCGCGCCTAGCTCCAAGCGTCTTGAGACGGCGGGCAGTCTTGCGAAAGAAGTCCTTGAAGCCGCCATGGTCTCGGGTGTCGCCGAGGTGGTGGATGAACTTGTCGAAGACGTCCTCGGTGTCGTAGGCCAGCTCCCTGACCAGCGAAATCCAAAACTTGACTTGCTCATTTGGGTCCTCCAGCTTGGTGTACTCCTTGAGCGCGGCGTGCATGCTGGCGAGCTCAGATCTGAGGGACTGGACCTCACGTCGGACCCCTTTCAGCCGCCCGCACTCGTCGGCGAGCAAGGCCGTGAGCTTCCCCACCAGAGGCCCAAACGCGCCGTGCGCGGCGCTGACCACCGCCATGGATGCTGCTCTCTACCTAGCTACTCCTCCTCGCATGTACTAATTCGTTGTGTGCTTGTGGTGGTGGGAGTGTGGAGAAGTGGGTCGAGGAGGAAGAGGATGGATCAGTGGATGTGGTGGGTGGCACGGGCTGCAAGATTCCGTGGCTCGGTGACGCGAACCTGCGAGGAAACGGCGGCGGGTGAGAGCTAGGAGGAGGCGGCGGCGGCGGCGGCGGTGGGGGTAGGAGAGGACTGATGAGACAGTGGGGTTGGTGGGTTTGGGCCGGCCAAACAGTGGTGTACGCTTGACGCAGCCGAGCGGCGAGCGGCCCGGGTCTTTGCAACTCTGTAGCCCTAAAGAAAAGTCAGTCAACTCTGCAGTTGGAACGTGAACCAACGTGTGGTTCGATGATTAGGAGAACAGCGGTATCCCTTATCCATTAGAGCTCAAATCTCGGACTTGACATTGTTTCTCGTATTTTTCTGAATTTATTCCAAACCTTTCAGCAATGTGCGGTCAGTGAAAGGAAATGTCCCCTCGACTACGAAGGTGTCTGATGGTCCCTCGATGGGCATTACTCAAAGCATCTACATGTATAACCATACGGTAAGTGTGGTCAAGTATTTGAATATGTTATTAAGAGAAATAAGCGTACACATATATAAGGAGTTACATATATACAGTAGCAAGGAAATACATGCATGTATAATTAGTTTGCCATGAATGCGTTCACGGACAATGGTCTGACATCACACCGAAAATCCTCTTCACAGCTGGATACCTTAATTATGAATTCTTAAATCCAAACAATTACATGCACGTGAAACCTAATCTTAAACGGAGCTCGTCCGGCTTCACCATGCCTATGTTCGGTGGCTGGTTGCGTCCCTCGAAGTGTTGGTGCGGCCGTCAACGAGGTAGAGTAGGACATCGGATATCTGCCTAGCACTAAACATGCTTAAAAAAATAAGGTGTCAGGCCAGTGGAGCAACCAAACGGGTTTACACTAAACTAGCCTGGCGAGACAAAATATTCCAACTCCTTAGGCAGCACCCAGGCAGCATATTTTTCAGGCACAGTGCTCAGCCCTCCAACCAAACATGCCTTGTATATGCTTACAGTGCCAAATAGGATTAGGCCGCATGGGACACCCCTTGGGTCCTCAAAGCGCTTTGTTCAATATCTGGCAGGACCATGTACCGTTTTTATTTTGCAACGGTTTTGGAAAGCTTCAAGATGCTTCTGGTCCATTTTCTTTTCTTTTTATTTTTCTGCTGGGCTTTTTCACTCAGTTTTTCTTTACTTTTCTTTCATTTTCTTGTTTTTATTTTAAAAAGTCATGAACTTTTTCCTTATCCATGATTTTTTTTAAATTCATGTTTACAAAAACCATGAACATTTTTCAAGTGCATGACCTTTTTTTAATTAACAAACATTTTTAGTATGGCTTTTCCACCATTATGGCGATAATATTATACAGTGTGAGCAAACCCCTTTCACCCATTCTGCAAGTGCAAGGCTGACTGAATCCCCCTTCAGCATGCAGCACAACCAATTTGGAGTATAGACCGTAGTCCAGAATGGCTGCTACAGCGTCTGTTTTGGAGCGTGCCAAGTGCTAATTTTCTTTCAGTTTCTACGACTAAACTGTTTCAGCACAAATACATCCGACCACCTGTAGGATTTTTCTCCACACAAGCTAGGGAAACCCAGCCTCGTTCTTTCTTTTGCACATAAATTATGGAGAAAACATAAGCAACAACATGCTCACCTCAGCCACAGAGGGACCAAGCAGGCATGAATAACCATCACATACCAATCGTTAAGTATATTATGCAGAAATAATCCAAAATCAATCCGAAATGCAAATAAATCCATGTCTTAAAAATCACGAGTAACAAATGGAAAAAAAAGACACGATGTATGTAGCAAGTAGAAACTGGGACCGATCCTTTTGGGGTGACTCAGCTTCAGCTTCTGCTTTCCATCTTCATTCTTCAGCATATGACATTAATTCCAAGCAACCAAGCTCCAGCCGCACATCATATCCTGGATTGGCAGAACAAATATGGCGCACCATGCGAATTTTAGAAGTGTTAACTAGGCTTAGACAAAACGTTGGAGAAAATAATTTGGGGGGGGGGGGGGGGGGGGGGTTGTTAGATTAAAGAATGAATGGTAGGGATCTGTATTGGTACCTCGAGCATGTAACCATGAGGAACACTGCATATGGACAACGTCCATTTTAATTCCCTTGAATCGGAGTGTCGCCATTCACCTTGTTCTTCTCCTCGTTGTTAGCAGCCTCTTCATATGGTCTTCCATTGATGGTAACTATAGGACGGTTGGTATGGGCACCTGCTTCCTTAGAGATTGCAGCAGCTGCAACCTTGCTTTCTGAACCTTTGGTTACAAACAGTACCCTTACTTTTTTGAGACATGTGAGATGCTCAATGCCTAAATAGAAGCCATAACCTTTTGCTACTGACACAGCAAATGATAGCTTAAGGTTCTGAAGCTTTGGCATAGCCCCTTTCACGAATGTAATGTATGCCCGATCAGATAGCACCAACTTTATTAGACTTGGGAATCCAGTGCCCTGGACTGTAAGCCTTTCTTCTGGATTTGTTTTCCAGCATAGTTTTAGGCAAAGTAAGGCCGGGAGCTCCCCAAGAGTGTGCAGGCCCTCCTCTGTTAATTCAGCCAAATTGATATCTAGGTAAGAAAGGCTGGTGAGTGCTGGAGCAATCCACTTCGGAACTTCCGTGAAATAGTAGTCACTGAACATATAAAATTCTTGAAGGGAATATGGCAGAGGGTTCCAAGATTCTAAGAACTCGAGGGAACCACAATACCTACTTATCCATAAAGACCTGAGCTTGCAGCTACCAAGCTTGCACAGTGAGGAATGTAACATTTCTGCATGCCTCCTGAACTCGTCAGATCCTCCATCATCGAGATGTACAGCAATTTCCACCAAACTTGGAAGGTTTCCAAGATCCTCCACCGCATCTGCTGGACTCCGGGTAATACTAAAGCCTGATATCTCCCGTAAGTTCCTCATATTCCCTACCTTGTTTCGCATAGTTGTCCAACCTCCAGCAATTAGGTGTTGTAGTTTGGTCAGCTGAACGAATCCAGTTGGAAACTCCCCCACTTGTGTATATCCAAAATCTAGGGTCTCTAGGTCATGTAGCATCATGATCTCTGATGGCAGCTTTGATATACTCGTGCCTCTGAAGTTGAGGTACTTTAGTTGGAATAATTTGCCAATACCATTCATATCATATTCTTCCAAACCCCGACAACCTTGAAAATCTAGTACACGTGGAACTTCAAATTTAGCAAGACTAGGCAAGTGTTTGATGCAAGTTGATGATGTTACTGTTAGCGATCGAACATGGCTAAGATCTTCTTGTGCGAGTAAATGTGCAAGCTCATGATCAAGGTGCTGGACTGATAGGCGCCGAATAAAACCCTGATGATTTGCAAAACTCGTTTCGCCGCCACCTACAACAATGACGAAATTATTTTCGTTTGATTTTGAAATAATAATTTCGAGCATCATGTCGTGGACTCGGCAAGCACGAGCCTTGCCATCATAGGAAATGTCCTCTGGCTGGACCATGCTTTTGTTGATAAGCTCATAGAAATATCTCTCAGCGACTTCTTGCCGGCTTTGTCCACGCTCTTCAGAGATAAATCCTTCCGCTATCCACCGCCTCACTAACCTCTTTCGATCAATCACACGATCCTCAGGGAATACACTTAAATACAGTAAACAAGTCTTGAGATCAGGTGGAAGATAATTGTAGCTAAGGGATAGTATGTTACTCATTCCCTCTAGACTTCGATCTTTTTCCAGTGCAGAACCAATTGATCTTTTAATCTTCTCCCACTCCTCCTTGACAGCTGGACTATTTGCTAACAAACTGGATATACTAATAATTGCCAATGGTAGGCCTCCACATTTCTTTAGGATTTTATTGGAAACCTCTTTCAGCATATCAGGGCAGTTGTCCTCAGAGCCAAAAATTCTTTTGAGAAACAAACTTTTGGAGTGAAGATCACTTAGGGCTGCCATTTCATACACATGGTCATCACCACAAGGACAACATGACCTTGCCACATCCATAATGCGTGTAGTGGTTATAATTCTGCTAGAACGGTTATTCTCCGGGAAAGCACACTTGATAGTGTTCCATGCTTGTGTGCACCATATATCATCAATTATGACGATATACCTAGAAGATATTAGTAGATAATGTCAACCAATTATGGTAATGATATAAATTAAATTTTTTAATAAGTGTACGTGTGTTATACATTCGCCTATATATTTTATTGTGTATGCACTCATGCCTCCCCCTATTTTTTCATTGAAATTTTAACTATAACAAGAAGTAGAAGTTTAGTTCTCAATCACAAAAAAAAAACTTCATTTGACACTTCTTACTTTATGACATGGAAGCATTTTTTTTCAAACTGCTTATTTGTGTATAGTAATACCCCATGCATTGTTGCGGAATCGGTTGCAATATATTTCAATGAGATCTCATTGTGTGGAATATAAATATATGAATTAATAACAAATGAATCAAAATTAAAAACACATATGACTTATTATATTTAATTATCTATAGTTGTAAAATATTTATTGAATGTACGTGGAATAATAAAATGGAAAACACTCTCATATGCATCGTTTCATGTGGTGGTTGATCTTTTCTCATGCATAACTGCATGCTGAGGTGGTCCTTATCCCATCAGTAATTGTATATGTAATGTGGTAGTAATTGTACATGTAATGTGGTACCCCCCCCCCCCCCTCCCCGGTTTCCTAAATGTAAGTCCTCTTAGAGTTTTTAATAAAAACTGCATACGGATGTATGTAGACGTATTTTAAAGTGTAGATGCACTCATTTTGCTCCGTATGTAGTCTGCATTGTATCTCTAAAAAGACTTATATTTAGGAATGGAGAGAGTATATAGGATTAGGAGATACATTAAGTAAGCAGGGCGATGAAACTACAGCTATTGCCAATGATTCATGCTCCAGCTAGTTAATTGACAACATGCACATTACTTGTGTATACACGTCATGCGGTTTATTGCACATACTTGTCATGCCCACATTGCATACAGTATGCAATAATATTGCAGGAAATAGTGAACTTTTTTGCGAAAATAGTGACGATTATGCATGAGGCATTTTCTATGAAAAATCATATGTCAACATTACCTTTTATCTTGTAGCAATTCTCTTAGCTTGGAAATGGCTGCCGTTTCGTCCCAAATTTCAATATCTTTTGTGAATCCATCAGGAAAAGGCACTTTGTAGATTACATCCTTGATTATTTTTCTTATAATTGGCTTCTGCGAGACTGAAACAAAAGCCCAACAATCGAAATGCCTTTGAACCTTGCGATAGACCTCATTTGCTAATGTTGTCTTTCCCAATCCACCAAATCCAACGATAGACAATACTCTAGGTTGCCTGGTCGAGCTATTTTCTTCCTTCAACATCCACTTGACAAGATCATCTCTTGGACCCTCCACACCCACAAGGTGTGCTTCCTCAGCAAAGAGAGCACACAACCGAGGATCCACGGACTCATGCCCAGTCTTGCTACAAGAAGTCTCACTCAACTTGTAACTATCCTTGAGCTCTTTCACATGCTTGATGCGAGCCTTCAGCTTGTGGATCTGCTTGGCGATCCCACAGCGAGAATCTAGCATCTTAAGGAAGCGAGTGGTGTCATGGAAGAGCTTCTTGAAGCCGCCGCGACGCCCACGATTGCTGACACGGCGGATGAACTTGTCAATGCAATCCTCGGTATCATAGGCCAGCTCCCTGAGCAGCGATATCCACGCCTTAACCTGGACGCCTGGGTCGTCTAGCATCGTGTATTCTTGGAGCGCGGCATGCATGCTGGTCAACTCGGACTGGAGGGACATGATCTCACGGCGGACACCTCGCACGCGGCCGAACTTGCCGGCGACCAGGTCGGCGAGCTTGACCAGCAGGGGACCCAACACGCCAAGTGCAGCACTCACCACAGGTGCCATTGATGGCGTACCGCGTACGTGTAGCTATTCCTCTCTGCACGGCATCTCCCGTGGTTGTTGGTTGTGTGTTTGGGGGTAATGGAGAGAATAGCTTTGGACGAGTGTGCACGAAAATGAAGAGGACCAAGCAGGCAAGAGATTCCTTTGGCTGAGCTAACGAATAGCTAGCTATGTAGTGCTTGGTCCCTGTCAGATGAAGAGAGCCTCGCGCTATGCAGTGTAGTACTTAATACAGTACGCATTAGGTGGGCATTGTAAGCTCGCTAGCTGTGAGGTTTTGTTAACTCGCCTTAATAATCACGATGGGTCCACATGATCATATTTTGCGAGTACTCCCTTTGTCTTATAATATAGTATGATGTTTGCAACCAATATAGGAGTACATTTATTGTAATAACATTTTATATTATAACTACATCCATCCTGAATTTTGAAATGGATGTATATAGACACACTACCTCCGTTTTAAAATATAAGACTCTTTTGTAGGCTAGTCAGTCTCAAAATATAAGATGTTTTTATAGGATATATATTTTGAGACGGGATAGTAGCTAATTAGCATGTCCTATCTCTAAAGACACGGTTAAGCACAACTTGTCGGAGGCTTTGATCCTACTCTTACGTCTGTTTATGTTTAATATTTTATGGAGCCGGCCGGCCGGCCGGAAAGAGCCAGGAAACTCTGTATGTTTAATTTTTTATTTATGGAGCCGGCCGGCTGGAAAGAGCCAGGAAACTGTGTGTCACCTGCTGAGTAGTTGCAAGGCTCACCTAACCCGTAACGATCGATTGACGGCATGTGCAAAAGGAGGTAATTGGTGCTGCGAGTCTTAAGCGAATTAAATAAGAATAATCTCATGTCACGAGTAGCACAAATGAATGTAGCAAGTAGCAACTGAGGCCATGACCTGTTTCAGCTTCCGGTTTCCATCTTCTAGTCTTGAAGCGGAAGAGATAGTAGCACCAGACCTTTTTTAGTAATTCCAGGCAAGGTAGATAGCCAGCCACACCATCCCAGATCGGTAGAACAAAAATGATACAACATGTGACTTTGAGAAGCATTTATTAGATATACTGACAAAAGGGAGGTATTTATTTATTTTTGAACTGAAAAGAGATGTAGTTAGTTAGAGCATCTCCAGCCGCGCCCCCAACAGCCCCCCCCCCTCCCTGCGAATTTTTAGCGCCGGTGGTTGAAAATCGCCCAGTCGCGCCCCCAGGACCTCATTTAGCGCCGGTTTGGCCCAAATCCAGAGCCGGCGATCCCGACCCGTACCCAAGCGCCCGGGTGTCGCCGGTAGAAGCGAAAAGGGGTGTGGGGCCACTCTGTCGGCGAGAGGAGGCCCTTTTCCCGCCGTTTCCTCCCGCTTCCCCCCTCGCCTTCCCTTTCATTCTCCATTCCTCCCGCCAAACTCCGCCTCCTCCCTTCCAAACCGGCTGCCATGCCGCCGAAGAAGTATGTGTTCCCCCGCGCCGCGACGGATACCACAGCCGCCGCCGTCGCCCAGCCGAAGCAGAGGAAGCAGAGGGCGCCGCCGTCCAAGCCCCCGGGCATGACCAACGCCGACTGGAAGGCAAAAGTGCAGCGCCGGGAGGTCGTCACCGCCGATAGGCGTAACAGGGCCAAGAAGGCCCGGGAGAGGGCGGTGCTCGTGGCGGCGGCGATAACGGAGCAGGAGGAGCGCTCGGCGGCCGAACAAGCCGAGGCGGCACGCGTGGGGATGATGAATTCACGCGGCAGCCACGGCCCGCACGCGGCCTGGAGCGAGCAAAGCGTCGTATCTCCGGTCGGCTTCTCGTCGTCGCCACACCCATGGAGCACGCCATCGCTGGGCTATGCCGACGGCGACGTCCACGGCGGTTTCAACCCTAACATCACCTTCCCCCATGGGCGCCCGGTCCAGCGCATGCCCTCGCCCGCGTTCGCCGGCGTGCAGTACCCACCATACATGTACTCGCCGCCGGACTATGCAGCCTCCCCGACGCCACCTCTCTGCCGCGGCCTCTACTCGCAAGCCTCCTCCTCGTCGCATCTTTGCGACGCCGACGCGACCGAGGCCGACATGGAAGACATCATCGCAGCTGGCTCGGCAGCCGCCGCCGCTTCCCCCGAGTTTACTACCCAAGACGGCTCGATTGATCTCGGCGACATGGACGGCGAGCTCGACTACGGCGAGGAAGAGCCGGAGGAGGAGAAGGAGGAGGAGGAAGAGGAGGAGCCGGCGCCGACGAGGAAAGGCAAGAAGAAGAAGAAGAAGAAGAAGAAAGGGGCAGCAAAGACCGGTGAGCCGCGCATCAAGTGGGCGACCAAGGAAGATGAGTGCCTCGCCGAAGTGTGGAAAGTCGTCTGCCCTGATCCGATCACCGGCACGAACTAGAACATCGACACGTATTGGTTTGGCGCCGGTTTGGCCCAAATCCAGAGCCGGCGATCCCGACCCGAACCCAAGCGCCCGGGTGTCGCCGGTAGAAGTGAAAAGGGGTGTGGGGCCACTCTGTCGGCGAGAGGAGACCCTTTTCCCGCCGTTTCCTCCCGCTTCCCCCCTCGCCTTCCCTTTCATTCTCCATTTCTCCCGCCAAACTCCGCCTCCTCCCTTCCAAACCGGCTGGTTGGCCCAAATCCAGAGCCGGTGGTCCCGACCCGAACCCAAGCGCTCGGGTGTCGCCGGTAGAAGCGAAAAGGGGTGTGGGGCCACTCTGTCGGCGAGAGGAGGCCCTTTTCCCGCCGTTTCCTCCCGCTTCCCCCCTCGCCTTCCCTTTCATTCTCCATTCCTCCCGCCAAACTCTGCCTCCTCCCTTCCAAACCGTCTGCCGTGCCGCCGAAGAAGTATGTGTTCCCCCGCGCCGCGATGGATACAACAGCCGCCGCCGTCGCCCAGCCGAAGCAGAGGAAGCAGAGGGCGCCGCCGTCCAAGCCCCCGGGCATGACCAACGCCGACTGGAAGGCAGAAGTGCAGCGCCGGGAGGTCGTCACCGCCGACAGGCGTAACAGGGCCAAGAAGGCCTGGGAGAGGGCGGTGCTCGTGGCGGCGGCGATGACGGAGCAGGAGGAGCGCTCGGCGGCCGAACAAGCCGAGGCGGCACGCGTGGGGATGATGAATTCACGCGGCAGCCACGGCCCGCACGCGGCCTGGAGCGAGCAAAGCGTCGTATCTCCGGTCGGCTTCTCGTCGTCGCCACACCCATGGAGCACGCCATCGACGGGCTATGCCGACGGCGACGTCCACAGCGGTTTCAACCCTAACATCACCTTCCCCCATGGGCGCCGGTCCAGCGCATGCCTTCGCCCGCGTTCACCGGCGTGCAGTACCTACCATACATGTACTCGCCGCCGGACTATGTAGCCTCCCCGACGCCACCTCTCCGCCGCGGCCTCTACTCGCAAGCCTCCTCCTCGTCGCATCTTTGCGACGCCGACGCGACGGAGGCCGACATGGAAGACATCATCGCAGCTGGCTCGGCAGCCGCCGCCGCTTCCCCCGGGTTTACTACCCAAGACGGCTCGATTGATCTCAGCGACATGGACGGTGAGCTCGACTACGGCGAGGAAGAGCCGGAGGAGGAGAAGGAGGAGGAGGAAGAGGAGGAGCCGGCGCCGACGAGGAAAGGCAAGAAGAAGAAGAAGAAGAAGAAAGGGGCAGCAAAGACCGGTGAGCCGCGCATCAAGTGGGAGACCAAGGAAGATGAGTGCCTCGCTGAAGTGTGGAAAGTCGTCTGCCCTGATCCGATCACCGGCACGAACTAGAACATCGACACGTATTGGTACCGCGTCAAGGCTGAGTTCGATGAGCGCAAGCTCGTCGACCCCTACTTCAAAGGCGTCCACATGCAGGGGGTGTCGAAGGCGATGGCGAACCATTGGGGGCTCATCCAAACGGCGTGCAACAAATGGCATGGGATCGTCGAGGAGGTCGCGGCTTGCCCGGAGAGCGGCACCAACGTCGAGGATCAGGTACAGCACACCGCCCTCTCCCTATTCCTCTCTCCGTGCGCGCGCCCGCGCCGACTGATGCTCGCTCTTTGGCGCAGTTGCTGCGCATGTTCGCCATGTACCGCGACGACAACAACGATCAAGAGTTCAAGTACCTCCATGTCTTCAAACGGATCGACAAGTGCGAGAAGTGGGCGGATATCCGGTGCACCCTTGCCAAGGCCAAGGAGACGTACAAGCCGGACGCGCCGACACCGGGCGCGGCCGACGGGCGCCCGGACGGCAACAAAGGGGCCAAGAAGGCGAAACACGCCGAGTCGGCTGCCGCATGCGTGCAAGAGTCCATCAGCATTGCCTCGCCGACGCCAAGACCAGGGCCGCCCAGCAAAAAGAGAAAACTGAGGCGCGGTGGGCTGCTTTGATGACAAACAGCGCCGTCAAACTCAAGTTGCTCCGGACCAACATCGCCGCGAAGTTCAAAGCTCAAGACGCCAAGAAGAGGAACAATGACCTGGCTTTCTTGATGGGCGGCACTGACATGCTCCAGAGCGGCGACGAGAAGCTCAAGGCGTGGTTCCTGGCGGAGCGCGGCCTCATCCTGAACCAGATACCGGTGACTCCAACGCCGACGCCAACGCCGCCAACCAGCCCGACTGATGATGCCTCCGCGACGCCCAGCAGCACAGAAGCCGCGCCGACTAGTCCAGAAGCCGCGCCGACTCCTCCCAGCCCGCGCACGCCGACATCGACGCCGGAGGGCGACCTCGATGTTTGATGCATTCCTTTCGCGTCCTTCTTTTTTTTGTGCGCCAAACTATTGCCTATCCTTTCATTTGATCGCCGAACTGTGGCAGTGATAGTCGAACTATTGCGATGATTGCCGGATTATGACCCTTTTTTGGAGCGGGAACGATCAAATTTGAATATGAGGCGTGTGGTTGGGCCTTGACGGGCGGCACGAGGGGGCGTGGCTGGGGCTTTGGTCGCCCCCATGGTCTAAAAATCGCCGGGTGGACGCCCGAAAAGGCGCTAGCCTATGCGCTGGGGGGCCGAACGAGTGGAGATAATCTTAGAAAGAGAAAATAATGGGGATGCTTGCTCTTTTCCTTGACAGGCAGACGGTTGCTGCGAGGGTTGGGCTCACTGGCCGAGCAGAGGAAACAAAGTAGTAAAGCAGAGCCGCAGAGGAGAATAAACAGAGTAGTAGTAAAACTGTACATGTGCCTTTTTTTTTTGAGTAACTGCTTACTAGCGACTACATGAGTTATAAATAACTCCAACCAACTACTCCATCTACAAGGCCACTATGAAATATACATTTTGCATTTATACAAGGCCACCAACAATAATCGAGGCAAAATTAATGATATTTTTTCATACTAGCAACCTGTTTAATACTAGATGCATGCATGTTGTCATAATGACAGTCAGCTACTTCCTCTGCTTAGTTTTCTTGCATGCATGTGGGGTATTAATGATCCCAATAAACAAAAAGAAAAGCTGACTTACAAAATAGTCATTAAATTTTACATTGGTATTTGTAATTTGAGTTTGTGGCCTTATATATACATATATAGAGAGTATCAAGTGTAACATCTAAATCACGGTCGCTGAATTTGGTCAGAGTACAGCCCAGCTTGGCAACAAGATGCAAGGAAACTGCAACTCCACTATGCACATGCTCCACCGCACAGCACATTCGTACTCGATCCGGCACACAACTAATGAGCGTCGCTCGCTCTCTACTACAACAAGTTTGATGCCTTATCGTAGTAGCACCATTTTTTTGGAACGAAGACGCTAAAAGCGTCCGGCTTTAAATTAATAAAGCCCACAGGCACCAGGTTCAACAAGTTACAACTTAGCGAAAGCAAAAGGAAACGTTCGGTCCACGACCGCCATCCAAACGAAACTGAAGGTTCATCGCGAAGGCAAACATTACAACCAACCATAACATCCAACGCTGAAGACCTAGGTAACATAGATCTCCCTCTTAAAGACTCCAAAAGCTTCAACGACTCGGCGGATCTTGTCTTGCCATCACCTGTATAGTCTTGATGCGCGTCATGGCCTCCGACATGCGCTCAGCATCTCGCTCCTTCTCCAACAGAGTCCACGTCTGTAAAAAGAGATGGCATTTGAAGATCACGTCCGCGGGAGGCGGCGGCCCGGCGTGGCCGGCGATCTGGATGCGGTGGTGCCGGCGGCTCGCTGATCTGCCGGTGCTCCAGGGTTCTGCATGGTGGTGCTGGTGGTGACGACGGCCCATGCACGAGAGTTGGATCCCTTCGAACTGATCTGGGTGAAAACTTGTCTTCAGTGTCTGCTAAGGCTAGCGGTGGCGGCGCTATCTGCGTCGTTCCCTTCTTGAAGGCATCGCCGTGGAGAAGTTTAAGGCCACTCTCTGCTACCTCTGGGGGAAACCCTAGATCGGATGACGGCGGCGCTCTGGTGTCGTTCCTCCCTTGGGGGCGTCATTCTTGAAGGTACACACGTGATCGAGGGACCAGAGGACGGATTCTTTGGTGGAGCGGTGTTTCATCCTACACACTGATGGCGACGGATCTTGATAGTGTGGCGCGGTGCAGATTCGGAGTTCGCTGTGGAAGGATGGATTCGCGCAGGAGGACGACGCTGTCGGGCGTCATGGTGGCGTCGATGGTAGAGAGACCTGACATGGTACATGCAACAGTACAGCTCTGAAGATGGATTGGTGGCAGATGGCTGCGACGGCCTCATACCCGGCAGGCGTCCTGGTTGAGGAGTGCGTCGGATTGGTAGGTGCCCCATACCCGACAGGCGTCTTGGTTGGGACCTCAGGTCTTAGATGTTTAGGTTTGGCTGCGATGTCTGTTCGGTATTAGGCCCAGACTATCTGCGCCCCTTCATCAATTGGATAGGTGTAGCGACAACTGTTGCTTAGACGGTGGCTTTAGTCTTGCTATTGTATGGCTTTGTAAGGTCTTGTGAGAATAATTAATAAAGTGGCCGTATGCATCGAGCAGATGCAGAGGCCGGGGATCATCCTCCTTTTCTAAAAAAAAATCTTTAGTTTCATTTATGGTATGATGCAGCAGCAATCATGCTTTCAGGACATGTAAACCTGGTCATTCCCAACATCATTTTACATACATATAAAAGCAGAAGCAACGACAGCCATTCAACTTGCTCATGCACACAAATACCTAGCAACAAGTAAGCAAGCAAGCTAGAATCAACAATACATTTCCATCACCAGGAAGTATTCAACAGAAATAATTCAGAATACAAATAGAGATTACGTACAAGAGTGAACAAACGAAACAAAATGCAAGTTTTTCAGAGAAAATACAATCCATTGTATCCCAATTCAAACAATTCTTGGGTCTAAATCACCAAAGGTAAAACACAGAGACAATAAAACGAAGCCACCCTCTTTCTGCCGATGACCTGTTTCAGCTTCGGATTTCCATCTTCTAGTCTTGACTCTTGAAGCGCAAGAGATAGCAGCACCAAATCTTTTTCAGTATGACTATAATTCCCGGCAAGGTTGCTATAGCCAGGCACACATCATCCTGGATCGGTAAAATGAAAATGGTGCTAGAATATGTGAATTTGACAAGCATTTAGCAGGTATTGACAAAAGAGATGTAGTCAATTTGAAGGAGAAAAGAATGTGCGAGATTTTTAGTACCTCTTTCAGTTGAGTAGCATTTCATCCCGATGGGCCATTTTAATTGCCCTCCTCGTTGCTCTTTTCCTCGTCACTATCAGCATCATAGATCTTGTTATGCCTACTGGATGTGTAATTAAATTTTGGACGGTTGGGATGGGCACGTGCTTCTTTCTTGATCACGGCTGCTGCTGCATCGCATTCCTGATGTGTGGCACCACGCTTCCAAGTCCTTATTTCTATTTCTTTGAGACACGATAGATGCTCGAAGCCTAAATAAAACCCCTGAGTATTCATCACTGCCGCATCGCCTGACAGAAGATGCTTCTCAAGCTTTGGCATAGCTCCTTTTGTGAACGTTACATATGCCCCATCCAAACTAAAGATGTCAAAACTCTTCAGACATGGAAATCCAATTACGGTCAGCTTTCCTTTTACTCCTGTCTTCAAGCTCAAGCTTAGAATAACTAAGGATGGGAGCTCACCAAGAGTGTGCAGATCCTGCCCCCTTACTTCATTTAAAGTCATGTCTATGTGAGCAAGACTTTTGAGTCCTGGAGTAATCCACCTTGGAATGTTCGACAATAAGAGTTCACCAGACATATAAAATATTTGAAGGAAAGATGGCGGAGGGGACCAAAAGTCAATGAAGTTGATGAAGCCTTTTGTTCCATTTATATGAAGGAACTGGAGTTTGCAGCTGCTAAACTTGCATAGTAAGGATAGAAGCACCTCATAATGCCTCTTATACCCGTCTCCAAAATCCAACCATAAACGAAGTTCGTTCAGTCTGGTTAGGTTCCCAAGCTCCTCCACTGCATCCACTGAACTCCTGGTAATATCAAAAGTTGAGATCACCCGTAAGCTGCTCATATTTCCAATCCCATTAGGTACCTTGCAATGATACCCCCTAGTGATTAGATATTGCAGTTTCGTAAGGCGCTCAATTCCAGCTGGCAACACTTCCGTCTGTCTTTCCCTAGGATCTAGGGTTAGTACACCATCTAGCACCATAGTTCTTCGTGGTTGCTTTGATTTGTCTGCACTGCCCAGACTGAGATACTTTAGTTGGAATAATTTGTCCATATTGTCCATGTCATACTCTTCCAAATCCCAGCAATCCTCAAAGTCCAATACACGCAAAGCTTCAAATTCAGCAAGACAAGGGAAGTGTTTCAGGCAACTTGATGATGTTACCGTTAGAGATCGAACATGGCTGAGATCTTCATTTGCCAATGCAGATACAGCCTCCTGGTCAATGTGCTGAACTGATAGTCGCCGGATAAAACCATGGTGGTTTGTCAAACTTGTTTGGCTTCCACCCACTATGGTGACGAAATTATCTTCAATTGATTTTGAAATAATAATTTCAAGCATCATGTCATGGACTCTGCAGGCATTAACCTTACCATCATCCCCAATGTCCACTGCTTGGACCATGCTTTTATTGATAAGCTCATAAAAGTATTTCTCGGCAACTTCTTGTTGGCTTTGTCCACGCTCTTCTGAGATAAAGCCTTCTGATATCCATCGCCTCACAAGCCTATTTCTGTCAATCACATAATCCTCAGGGAATACACTTAAATATAACAAACATGTCTTCAGATGAGGTTGAAGATCATTATAGCTAAGAGATAGTATGCTACTCATTCCCTCTAGACTCTGATTATTTTCCAGTGCAGAACCAATTGACCTTTTAACCTTTTCCCACTCCTCTTTCATAGCTGGTCTGTTTGCCAACAAACCAGATATACTGATAATAGCTAATGGCAGGCCTCCACACCTTTTCAGAATTTCATTCGAAACTTCATTTAGCACATTGGGACAACAATCATCAGAGCCAAATATTCTTTTTAAAAAACAAACTTCTCGAGTTAACATCACTTAGGGGTTTCATTTCAAACATGCGGTCATCAGTACTCAGACAACATGCCTTTGCTACATCAATGATGCGTGTAGTTGCTATAATTCTGCTAGAACAATTATTCTCAGGGAGAGCACACTTGATAATGTTCCATGCATCTGTAGACCATACATCATCAATGAAGACGAGATACCTACAAAATTAGTAGATGACATCAACTAAATATTTTCAGAAAATTCTACTTGAAAACTCAAGCATGCCATGAGACTCCTACATTGTACTCCCTCCGTCCCAAAATTCTTGTCTTGAATTGATCAGATACGAATGTATCTAAGACTAAGATGTGACTAGATACATCCATATGTAGACAAATCTAAGACAAGAATTTTGGGACGGAGGGAGTATATGCTTAGTGTACGAAACTGGAGTAATTAATAAGTGTGTCACGACTATTGCTTATTAGTTCATATAGATTTTATTGTATGTCTTCAATAAAATTTTAGTTATTGAACATGGCTCAAGTTCAACGCATACATATTTATTTGCTTGTGCATGTATTCTATTTAAGAGCTGGATAGAATATTTCGAGTAGTTTGAGTACTTGTGTAAGCATGAAGTGACAAAGTGAACAATAGAGGCCAAAGGAACTACGATAACTGTTATCCATTAGAAATTTCCTAATGAGTGTGGATTTTTGGCTCACGGAGCCAGAAATTTTAACAATGCAAAAACCACATTTTGAAGTTCCAATAAATTCAGAAAAAATAGATGTGTACACAGTGGCTGAGCTAGACAGGAAATGCTGCAGGGGCGAAAGGCAAATACAACATCTTGAGGGGGCCAAACACTATACTTTTTCTAATTAGGCACTTTTAAATATTTTTTCTTCAGAGATTTTGTCAAGGTTGGGGGGCCATGGCCCCTGTAGAAGTACATGTAGCTCCGCCAGTGTGTGTACATAAGGATGTTTTCTATAAGTGTGTAAATTTTTATGATGTTGTTATGGGAGCACACAGAAAAATCATGAACTTGTATAGTGAATGTTACATGTGCTAAAGTTACATGATTTTTTTTTGTAGCTCACATCATAACGTATTTAATCATGTTACCTTGCACACTTGTAGACAACATCCAAATGTACATGTGTAGTTTTTCTAGAATTTTTTGAAATTCCATATTTTGATTTTGAATATTTTAAATTTAGGGCTCCAAGCAGCTCAAGCTCTATTAACAATTTCTCTGAATGTTATGATCTTACAAACATTTCATATGTTGCCCTTCTTTTAGTAGGGTACACAAAAAGATATTGATGTGGTTGGTAAGGATGCTTGGAGTAGTGTAAACCGGCCTCGCTATTGTGCATTGCTTTTCTTTCTGTGAAAATATACACACATTTTGTCATATATCATATATTTTCTATATCTAAATAACTAGCTCTCACTACTAGATTTCTCCACGTCACCTCAATTATTATTAATAGCCATCTAATCAAATTGGTGTGACATGATCAAGTCACACATGCAGGCACAAGTTATTCCTCCGCATTAATCTATCAATGCCACGTCATCACGCCATGCATGTTCTTTTTTCCGGAGGAATCAAGTCATGCTTGTTAGTTACAAGTAAATATTTTTGCATTCGTTTTGTGTGATCATGGAGGGTATATTTGTTGGATGCTTGGAAGAGAAAAAACATGTTTGATTTTTGTTAAAAGATAGTTCACATTAAGTTCAATTCAAAAGTTTTCTCTTTACATACATCCTTTTATAACATACTTGGTAAATTTTACTATTTGTAAAATGTAAACTGAGGACCTCTTACATTTGTTTTTACAACATTCTAGTTGTTTTTTAGTACTATTCATCACCCAGGGTGTAGAATAAGTTATTCTTCATCCAAGGTAATCTTACGATCGTTTCATAAATAAATTACATCTAGAATACTAATAGTTACATTCGTATCGATTCACTACGTAAAATTTGGCATAAAAACAGAAATATAGATCATAAGACCAGAAAAATTGCATTTTATGTATATTTTACACTATATTTTTATGTTTGTAATTTTACGTAACATAAAATAGTTTTTATGGTGATTACATTTTTTGTTACATTCTCTTATTACGTATGAAATAAGACAAAATTTACAAAACGCAAAATTACGGCGCATTGATGCTAAAATAGAGGGGGTGAAGAATAACTATTCCTCACCCAGGGTGATGAATAGTCAATCCCTAAAAAGTACTAAAAATGTATAAAATAATATATATATATATATATATATATATACGTACGTATAAAATAATATACTAAAAATGTAAAGTGAGGACTTTATATTTATTTTCATCTATTCTGAAAATACTTTCATATATGTACATATAAAACAATATACTAAAAATAGTACATACCACCTAAAAATAGAATATATACTACCCAAATATTCTTATGTACTACTCTCTCTGTCCCATAATGTAAGACGTTTTTTGACACTAGTATAGTGATAAAAAAATGTCTTACATTATGGGATGGAGGGAGTACATACTACACGTACATACTCTCGATTTTGACAGATACTACCTGCAACATACAAATCTCACATGAGGGTAACTAGCACTTGTGATAGAAAACATTTGTTCTAAAACGTAGTCATGCAAGATTACTCATTGGGATACTTCCAAATAAAAAATAATGTAATATAAATGCTTTTACATGAAAATATAAGCTTTCGAGAATATTTTGAATTCCTATAAGTTCTGCGTGTGATAAATATATAAATATTATTAATGTTTTTTATGTCCAAGTGACACAAGAAAATACCTAAGTCGTGCATGTGCATGAGTTGATGACTAGGATTTAATAAAAAATGAATGAAATATGGGAACCAAGCATCACACATGTTGCAAGGAAAAAAATAAGGGTAATCATTACCTTTTATCTTGTAGTAGTTCCCTTAGCTTTGCAATGAACTTGCTTGCATCCCAATCGCTGGTATCTTTTGTGGATCCATGTCCGCGTGACACTTGAGAGATCACATCCTTGATAATTTTCTTTATATCTGGCTTTTGTGAGACAGATACAAAAGCTGTACACCGAAAATCTGCTTGAATCTTTCGATAAACCTCATTCGCCAGTGTTGTCTTTCCCAATCCACCAAACCCAACAATAGACAACACCTTGCAACATTTGGAGTTGTTTCCCTCTTCTACCATCCAGTTGGCAAGATCATTTCTTGGACCTTCCAGGCCCACAATGTGTGCCTTCTCAGCAAAGACCGCTTGAAGCCGGGGATCCACAGCTAGATGGCCAGTGGTGCTAGAGGGAGCATCATTGAACTTGTAGCTGTCCTTGAGCTCTTGCACTTTCTTGATGCGAGTCTTCAGGTCATCAATTTGGTTGGCAATTCCGCGGCGAGACACAAGTGTTTTCAGTTGGCGAGCGGTCTTGCGGAAGAACTCCTTGAAGCCGCCATGGTATTGGTTGTTGCCAAGCTGGTGGATGAACTTGTCGAAGACATCCTCGGTATCATAGGCCAATTCCCTCACCAATGATATCCATGCCTTCACTTGGACATCTGGATCTTCTATCATTGCATATTTAGTAAGCGCAGCATGCATACAAGTAAGCTCAGATTTGAGGGAGCGGATCTCATGGCGGACCCCTTTCAGACGGCCACACTCATTGGAGAGCAAGGTGCCGAGCTTCACCAACAGAGGACCCGACGCTCCAAGTGAAGCGCTCACCACAGGTGTCATCGGTGCTCTCTAGCTATTCCTAGTCTATTCGCTCCATCTCTCGTAGTTGTTGTTTGGGTGTTTGGAGTGGAGAGAAGAACTGGGACAAGTGCAGCAGGAAAACGAAGAAGCAACTAATTTTCTCGGGCTGGATGACGATGGCTATGCAATGGCCTGGAGGAAATGAACTTCCTCCTCTAAGGACAGCTGATGATGCCGGCATGTGCAGCGCGTGAGGTAAAGTATGATTAGGTGCAACCGTATTAAAACAAGCATGTCAGGTTTCCGACAGGGAGTAGTATTCTACTCCCTCCTTTTCAGTTTACAAGTCCTACGCGTATCCTAGGTTGCCAATTTTATCACCCTAATATAAACTATATAACACAAAAATTATACCTTTTAAAAATAGAACATCTGAAATTTATATTGATATATTTTTTGTAATATATGACTTGTATTAAGTTGATCAAATTGACGATTTAGAAGTACGTGCACGCCCTGTAAACTGAGAGAGAGGGAGTAGTTCCCGTTTATAGGCACCAAAGGAATCTTTAACCCATGAGCACCAGAGAACGAGGACGACCATGCGACAATTGTTCTTTGGTTCACATACCAATGGATGGCACATGAGTGCTCACGCGCTAGCATGTGCACGGCACAAAGTTTTCTAGAGCAGCTCATGTCTGAGTCCGACTGGAAGAGCTTTGGATTCTCAATTCACGTTAGTAAAACTAGCACATATGCCCGTGCGTTGCAACGGGAAAAATTGATGTTTTGTGCAAGCATAATATCTCACAGCACCGGATTCACTATGAAGAACATGCTGCAACGCAGCATCCTTCTACAAAATGAACATAAAAAATACGTTGCACTTTAGCAGTGTTCATATTTTCTTTGTTGGGCATAATCTCCCGCTGTTTTCATCTAAGTATAATCCTTTTTAATGGCATTTAAGTATAATTATTTTGTTAATTACCATGGCGTCCTTACCCGTTTTAGTCAGAAATCAAATCCTTACTTTTCTAATTTAATAGCTCCAACACATTGAAGCCTACAAATCCTTCCTTTTAAATTTTAATTATCCTACCTTTTTGCCTCAAATCCTTCATGTATTAAGATCACAATCTTTCTTTTAGTTATTCCGCCGGTTTATCCATAACCCTTTCTTTAATTAGGCACATCCGTTTAAATATTCTATTTAAGCCCATAATCCTCCTTTATTAGCTCATTTGCTTAATTAGCTCGTCCTAAACATGATGACTACCACTTGTATATTTAGAGCGAGTTAGAATTAGTAAATGTGAAAGGCGGATAGGCCGTTGGTTGTTACATCGAAGAGCTACACAGGAGGTCCTGTGTTTAATTCCAACAATCTTGATTTATTTTGATCCAATTATTTTTCATGGTCTCTATGAAAGCCCATAAAAGGCCCATCCGCATACAAGTACCTGGGCCAGATGGCTTAGCTTGTGCAAACCGAACGAAAAGGACTAAACCAAACCAAGAATACCTATTCCCTTTAATAGTAGGTATAGATAAAACGAAAGCAGGAAGAAGCAAACTATGACGGCCATTTCTACTTCTTCTTATGTGCTGGGCGCCAATATCAACCTCATTTCATAGGGAGTATCAATTGATAAGACTCGAACGCCAGATTCGCCAAAGAGACGGTTGCGTTGTGTACACTAAGTTAGTCTCTCTCTTACGTTTGTGTTGCAAGTTATCCGGAAATAACTGGAGAGAATAACTAGAAGGGACAAGCACATCTAGACGGGAAAAAATGAAGAGGAGCAAGCAGCAGATTTTCTTAGGGCTCAGCTAACGGTGGCAGCCACGTGAATAGTCAGGAAACGCACAAGGTAACATGTAGTGCATCCACATGGAAGGAGCCAAGCTAGTGCTTGGTGCCAGACAGCCATGGAAAGTAGTGTACTTGTTAATTCACGTTTGTTGGGCACATTTGCTTGCTACTCCCTCCGTCCCATAATGTAAGTCTTTTTAGAGATTTCAATAAGAATTACATACGGATGTATATAGACATATTTTGGAGTGTAGATTCACTCATTTTGCTCCGTATGTAGTCCGCAACGAAATCTCTAGAAACACTTATATTTAGGAATAGAGGGAGTAGTTGTGATCTTTTGTTGACTCACCTAGTCATTCATGTGGACCTATTTAGCAAAGGTGAGACATGCACGCGGTGTTTGTTTGCTTTGGAGCCGGCTGGAAAGAACCACGAAACCGTGTGGTGCGCACTGAGTAGTTGCGAGAGCTTTTCTTGGCCTCGCCGAAAAAATTTGCAAGTCTTTTTAAAAAGGGAGTTTGTCCCGGGCTCTGCATCAGAACGATGCATATGGCCATATTATTGATAATTAAACGGTCCAACATAAGTCTTTAGGTCGCAAAAAAAGAAAAGAAGGCTCACAAAGAGCACGAAAGTAAAAATAGGATAGCAACAACCGGCAGGGAAAACATAAGATAGAAAACTAGACACATATCCTAACCGATTGAAGATAGCCCGTGCTACCGTCACCCATCGGATAAATCCAGTAACCAAATGCTCTCTGGCCTCCGTCAGAGTGAGTAGAGACCACATACGGATGAGTGTAATGGCCCGGAAAATAACCTGCAAGAAATGAATATTTGTTGTTCTGTTAAAAACCAAGTCGTTTCCGCAGTTCCAAACTGCCCATAATAAAGCACATACTCCTACACGGATATGTCTTGCTGTTTCTGCATCAATCCCATCTAGCCACGTCCCAAATAACGTGTTGATAGAATTCGGAGGAGTAATATTAAATGCTATATAGACCTACCTCCACAAAATTTTTACCAATGGGCAGTCAAGAAAGAGGTGTCTGATTGTTTCATCACTATCACAGAAACTACATCTTTTAGATCCAGTCCAAATGCGCTTTGCCAAATTGTCCTTAGTTAGAATGACTTGTTTGTGGACAAACCACATAAACACTTTGGTTTTTAAAGGCACTTTGACTTTCGAAACATGTTTTGAGTGAGGAATAGTGCTAGCGTTGATAACATCCAAATAAATGGATTAACCGAAAACTCACCATTATTAGTTAGTTTCCAGCGTAACTGATCGGGCTGTTGAGAAAGGTGGACATCCATGAATCTTCTCACAAGATGGAGCCAAGCTTCCCAATGGTTTCCCGCTAGTGTCCTCCTAGATTGAATATTAAGAGGATTGGACTGTAATACTGTTGCAATGTAAGCGTCTCTTTGCTGAACAATACTGTAGAGAGAAGGATATTGGAGTGCAAGGGGGGTCTCCCCTAGCCATGTATCCTCCCAAAATCTTGTGGAAGTACCATTTCCAACTACAAATTCCATCTTGTTAAAAAAGACTGATTTCTTTCTCATCAGTCCTTTCCAGAAAGGTGAATCAGTCAGCCTTACCGTCACATGGGAGAAGGTTTTGGATTGAAGGTACTTATTACACAGAATCTGGGCCCATGTAGCATCCGTCTCTACAGATAACTTATACAGCCACTTGCTGAGAAGACATCTGTTCTTCACCTCTAGATTTTCAATGCCGAGACCCCCTTGATCTTTCGGCCTACAAATGATATCCCATTTAGCTAATCTGTACTTTCGCTTTAATTCATCGCTCTGCCAGAAGAAGCGCGATCGATAGAAATCTAGTCTTTTCCGTACTCCAACTGGTACTTCAAAAAAGACAAGAGAAACATAGGCATACTTGTGAGGACCGAATTAATCAGAATCAGACTTCCCCTATATGACATAAGCTTGCCCTTCCAGCAGCTCAGTTTTTTTTCAAATCGATCTTCAATGCACTTCCGCTCTTTGTTGGAAAGCTTGCGATGGTGGATTGGTATACCCAAATACGTAAAGGGTAAAGATCCCAATTCGCACCCGAACAATTCCTTGTAAGCTTCTTGTTCTTCTTTAGCTCTTCCAAAGCAGAAAAATTCACTTTTATGGAAGTTAATCTTTAACCCCGACAATTGTTTGAACAGACACAACAGAAGCTTCATGTTTCTTGCTTTAGCCAAATCATGCTCCATGAAGATGATGGTATCATCAGCGTACTGAAGGATAGATACTCCTCCATCAACTAAATACGGAATGAGGCCACCTACCTACCATCATCCTTAGCCCTTCTTGTTAGGATTGTCAACATGTCGACCACTATGTTGAACAGAATCGGTGACATCGGATCTCCTTGTCTCAGACCCTTGTGTGTTTGGAAGTAATGACCTATGTCATCATTCACTTTGATTCCAACACTCCGTTTTTGCGTCAAAGAATCTACCTGGTTCCTCCAGGACTGATCAAATCCTTTCATACGCAAGGCTTGCTGAAGAAATGGCCATTTTACCTTACACTTTCTCAAAATCCACTTTGAAAACCACCCCATCTAGTTTTTTCGTGTGAATTTCGTGGAGCGTTTCATGTAGGATCACAACCCCTTCTAGGATATTTTTGTCTGGCATGAAAGCAGTTTGAGACGGCTGCACCACAGAATGCGCAATCTGTGTAAGCCTATTAGTCCCAACTTCAGTGAAAATATTAAAGCTGACATTAAGAAGACAAATCGGCCTAAATTGCTAAATCCGCACGGCCTCTGTTTTCTTAGGGAGAAAATTAATCGTTCCGAAGTTCAAGTGAAATAGCTGCAACTGTCCCGAGAATAGATCCTGGAACATCGTGAGCAAGTCCCCCTTGATGATGTGACAACACTTTTTATAAAACTTCACCGGAAAACCATCTGGTCCTAGAGCTTTATTATTCTTCATTTGTGAAATTTCTTCAAACACCTCTCTCTCAGAAAATGGGGCTGTCAAAATATCGTTCTCTTCCACTGCTATTTGAGGAACATCCTCAACCCTCGACTCATCCAAGGGTACGAAATTATCCTCAGGAGGCCCAAACAACTGCTTATAGTAATTGGTGATGTATAATTTTAGGTTCTCCTATCCTAAAATCGTCCCTTCATCTTGCTCAAGTTGAAAGATTCTCTTCTTTCGATGCTTGCCATTCACAATCATATGGAAGAATTGTGTGTTATCATCCCCTTGGACGATTTTGCAAACTTTGGCTTGCAGTGCCCACTTCGATTCTTGCTCACGAAGCAGTTCTTTCAATCTAATTTCCGCCTCCACTTTAGTCTCCAGCTCTGGTATCTAGAATGGAGGACTCGGCTTTTAAATCTAGGAATCGAATAAGTAAAAGGTGCCTTCTCTTCTCAGCCTTATATATCCCACTCAAGTGTTTGGACCAGCCACGTAAGGATTGTCTTAGATGCCTAATCTTATTATGCCATCTCTCAACATTCGATCTCCCTCCTGAATCTTTAGCCCATTCTCTTGCTATTAGATCCAGAAACCCTTCTCTTTCAAACCACGCTAATTCGAAAGAAAAAGTGTTCTTGTTCCCCACATGTGTTGCCTCTCCCGAGTCAACCAATAAAGGGGTATGGTCTGAGAACGCGCTAGAGAGCGCTTGGACCATCACAAGAGGAAACTTCTGCTCCCATTCGACGCTAGCTAGGACCCGATCTAGTTTCTCGAACGTCGGGATTGGTAGCGTATTGGCCCAAGTGAATTTTCTTCCAGAAAGCTCAATCTCTCTAAGATCCAAGCTTTCAATGATTGTGTTAAACATAAATGACCATCTGCCATCAAAGTTATCATTGTTCTTTTCCTCTCGTCTACGGATAATGTTAAAATCACACCCAACCAGAATTGGGAGCTGCTCGCTACCACAAATATGGAATAAATCTGCCAAAAATTCTGGTTTGAGTTCAGGCTGCGCGGCGCCATACACCGCCACCAATGCCCAATTAAACCCGTTGACCTTCGACCAGACCCGAATCTTAACCGCAAAATCTCCCATGACTACGTTCTGGACTTCCAACGACTCGCATTTAACCCCAAGTAAGATCCCACCAGATCTTCCTCTTGGAGGTAAGCAATGCCAATCAAAATCAACCCCTCCCGAAAGAGTACTAAGGAACTGGGGGGGGGGGTAAAATTGTCCCTTCCAGTTTTGAAGACACTAGTAGAAAACAGGGCTTTGGTTCGGGCCTGGCCAGCCCATCACTAGTGCAAAACCGGGCAATAGCACCGGTTCGTAAGGCCCTTTAGTTCCGGTTCCATAACCGGCACTAAAGTGTGGGCACTAAAGGCCCCCCCTTTAGTACCGGTTCAGCATGAACCGGTGCTAAAGGGAAACCACGTGGCACGAGCCAGCTCCAGGGGCCTGGAGCCCTTAAGGTTTGGGGGGTTTTTTAGTTTTATGATTTCTTTTTCATTTAATTTTGTGTTTCCATTTTAATTCTTTTTCGTTTGCTGGTATTTCACGATACTAAACATTGTACACGTTATGCATATATATATAGCTATATACAAACCATCATGTATATCATCAATGTCTCACAAACCATCATATTAATTAATTCACACATACACACATGTATAGCTATATACAATTTCTCCTACATATGCATTTTGCCTTCGGAGCCAGTGGCATTAGCCTAATTGGTGCCTTCGGAGCACGATGGGGGCGGTAGTGGGTAATAGTATTCTCCCTTTGGATTTATGACCTGGTCGAGCAAAAATCCCACTATTTCCTCTTGAAGTGCTTCTACGCGCTCCGTTTCTAGGAGCTTCTCCCGCACCTCTGTGAACTGTTAAGAAGGAGATCAATATGCATGTGTATTAGTTGTGTGACTAGATATCGATAATGGTGTAAAAATTGTGAATAGTGTTTTAACAAGCGTACCCATTCCTGTCTTTGAGATCTGCTCCTTTCGGACGCCATCATGCGAATGTTCTCGCAAACGCAGAATGCACACAGATCAGTCCCCTGCACCTGCTTCAGGGCCTTTACGAGAATGGAATTTGATCAGATAATAATTAATCAAGCATGATAATTAAAGAGATGGCAGCTAGCTAGCTAGCTAGTACTACTTAATTACTTACCTTGGGTCGAAACCATTTAAGCTTTTTTTTCCATTCTCCTGGGGTCACGCTGATGAACCTTGCCCAAGCCCTGCCCGCCGACAAAGAAAATGAATAAAGGGGTTATTAAATAGTTCATATCATGAAAAATGATGAACTAAATAGGCCAAGATATATAGTTAATAATGATTGAAATTACCTGTTGACTATCCCAAACAAGATGTTATAGTCAGTTTTTTCTTTGAGTAGTGAGTCCAGTATTTCAACTATTCCGGCGTCAACTTTAATGATACACAAGACCGAGTGAAATCTGCATGCACACACGTTTGCATGTCTTAATTAAGCGGGCATATGTAAGCAAAAAAATGTAGCTAGCTAGTAGGCAAAAACAGAGAATTTGTAGTACAAGACAGTGTGACTCACTGGAAGTTGTAAGGAAGTAGTATATCTTCATTGTATTTGAGGCGCTTCAAGAACTCTATCATGTTGTCCTCTACGTCCTTTTGATGACGTGGATTTATTTTCCATGTGTATTCATTAACGGTGTTTGGGTCAATGAACCCAATGCCAAAGCGTCCACCTTTTCTCATTTCATACATCTTCATCCTGGATATAATACCACAGAAAAGATTATAGTGAGGATAATTACAGGTAATGATTGATCAAAAGGATCACTACAGCTAGCTTGAGACTTAAATTATAGAAAGAAATCAATTACAGACAATAGCAACTGACGATAGATTTGTCGAGTGCGTCTTGATTGTATAACTGAAACATTTCAGAATACTCAACGGGCATAGCTTTCTCATGGAAGTAGTGCTCCTCCTTGACATTCACCATGAGGGACAATCGATCGGAAATCTTGGTAACGTTCATGTACCATTGATGCAATTCATACATTCTCGTTGGGAGGTTCTTTACCTTGTCTGGCTCGACCAAAGGTTGGCCCCGGACATATTTCCGTTTTATTTCATCCTCTCTAAGCACAGGCATGGGCTCGATCTCGAGGAGTTCTCCAACAGTGATTTTGAGAACTTCAGCCTGCATTATATGGTCCTCCGTTATTACCACATTGCCCACCTCAGGAACGTACACTGTTTGCCCATAATAATATTGGGCGCGCGTACTGTCACGTGTTGTTGGCACAACAAGCGAGGGGATCGATTGCGCCGCCTGTTCTCCCAGCTGGGGAATGGTTTTCCTGCATTTTTTGACAGCTGCTTCTTGTTTGCTCGATCCCGAGCTCGCCTCCTTACGTAGACGTGCTCGATTTAACTTCCTGATGTGGCGCTCATAGTCTGTGTCAACAGGCTTGGGAGCTGGTGGTTGAGCCATACGAATGAAGTGGTCAATCGTTTCCTCAGGCACTTTCTCCCTTGACGGCGGTGGCGGTTTCGGTGCAAAATGGGCTTTCACCTCGGACTTCGATATGGCTGAGATTTCCTCCTCGGACCTGTCATAAGACCTCTGCGGAAGAGGCGTGAGGCTTGGACCATATTTATATCGCTTGCCTCCGCCTGTACTTCCTGTACTACCTCGACTCGTACCGCTACGCACCATAGCTGTGGGGTGTCTCTTCTGCGATTGCTGAGGCGGCGGAGACGCCGGCTAACGGGGCTGAGTTGGACGAGGAGGAGTGGCCGCCTGAAGTTGTGCCGGACTTGGAGGAGGAGTGGCCTGAGGTTGTGCCGGACTTGGAGGAGGAGTGGACGTGTGACGCTGTGGCGGACTTGGAGGAGGAGGAGTGGCCTGACACTTTGCCGGACATGGAGGAGGAGTGGCCTGACACTTTGCCGGACTTGGTGGACTTGCAGGAGCGGGAGACTGCTGACTCGATGGCGGACTTCGACGAGGAGTCGGATGACGCGGTGTCGGTGGCCTTCGAAAGATGATGCAATCCTTTTTCCATAGGATGATACGATGGTTGGCGTCTCCGAGAAAGCGCTCGTCGTCACCTCCAGGAATGTCAAGCTCTAGCCCCGAATATGGGAGCACCACCTCGTCAACCATGACACGAGCATAACCCTCTGGAATCGGGATGCAATGGTAGGTTGCTTTGGGGGTAACTGGAAAAGCAACGCCGTCCGCCACCTTCATGGATATGTTCTTCATTTTGACGTGTAGCTCGCAGCTAGTGTTCTCCGTGATGTCATCCATGGGGTATCTACCCAGCATTGCGTCATCCGGGGCGGAACCCACGCTGCTTCTCGGCATGGATGGGGCGGTGCTATCCAATGCTGGATCATTCGCTAGCTGCTGCAGCTGCTGAGACCCCCTTTGCTGGGTAAGTGAGTCGATCTGCTCCTGCTGTCGCTGGAATTTGACTACCAATTCCGCTTGACTTGCTTCTAGGCCTTGAAGGCGTTCATAGTCCCGCTTCCTCTGCTCCTCCTCCATCTTCCTCTTCTTCTCCTCCGCAATCTTCTTTCTCGCACGGGTTCTGTAGTCGGTGTTCCAGTCTGAAAACCCCTCATACCACGGAATAGCGCCCTTGCCTCGTGTTCTTCCCGGGTGTTCAGGATTTCCCAGGGCACGCGTAAGCTCGTCATTCTCTCTGTTGGGCTGGAACACCCCCGATCGTGCCTCTTCTATTGCAACAAGTATCGCATCGTCGTCTCCCTTCAAACTTTCCCTCGTCGAAACATTGCCTGTCTTCGGGTCCAACTCCCCCCCATGCGCATAGAACCAAGTCCTGACCCTGGGGGGCCAGCTCTTAGTAACCGGAGTGGCACCTGCATCCTCCATCTCTTTCTCAGACTTATCCCACTTAGGCATTGCCACCGCATAGCCACCTGGCCCCAGCTTATGGAACTTTTCCTTTTTTTCGGCATTCTTCTTGTTTATTCTCGACCGTTCCTTAGCTAATTCCGAATCCTTGAATTTCACAAAATCGTCCCAATGAGCACGTTGGTTCTCTAGTGTTCCCTCGAATACTGGAGTCTTCCTTCCTCCCTTGACGTACTTGTCCCATTCACGATTCTTGTGGTTCTTGAGTGCAACCGCTATCTTCCTAAGAGCAGCGTCCTTGACTTTCTGCACATCTGCTTCTGTGAAATGATCTGGTAGGGTGAAATGTTCCATGAGAGTATCCCAAAGCAGATCTTTTTGATTCTTGTCGAGAAAAGTAACATCTGGACGTGGAGCAGCGTCCTCTTTGCCTTTTTGTCCTTTGTCTTTTGCTGGCTCTCTCCATTCTTGAAGGGAGATCGGGAGTTGGTCCTTCACAAGAACTCTGCACTGACGAATGAACTTGTCCGCAATCTTCTTAGGTGCTAATGGTTCGCCATTAGGTCTGACTGCCTCGATATTGTACTTTACGCCCTCCTTCAACTTTTTGTTCAGGCCTCGTTTCGTCCTTTTACCTGAAGATTTGCTCGATCCGGATGGCTGAAAGAACAAAGATCGATTCATTAATATATCTTCAAGTCATTTAAAACATGTGATGATCACCAGATACCTGCTTATATAAATATATATACCTCGCCGGTCTTTGTTGTTTCAGGATCAACATGTTCTTCGTCATCATCATAATCGTAGTTCATGACTTCATCAATTCGGTCGTCGCAATCGAATATCATATCACCCTCTCCGGTGTTGTTTAGAAATTCAGAGCCGTCATAATCTTCTTCATTCTGATCATCATCTGGCCCGCGTATCATATCGAACATGGTCTTTTCTCCCTCTCTGTCGGTATTGTCGTCTGCCATAGCTTTTATTTAACTAATTCAAAAGAAATATAAAACAATTTAGTATTCAAATTACATCGTCTCGAATAATAGATATAATCTCGAATAATTCCCTTTAGAATAATAGATATAATCTCGAATACATCATCTCGAATAATATATAATATTGAATAGTACATCACTGGCTAGCTAATTAAAGATCGAATACTACAGAAGAATCTAGGACACTCACGGTTCCTGCGGCGCGGGCGGTGGACACCCAAAGAGAAGGAACCCTCACAGGATCATAGCTGAAGTGAGATCCCCGGAGATACTGCCAGGTATTGGAGAACCTGCCGCCCTCTAACGCAACCATGTAGCGATGGACGTGCTCATCCTCCTCCCTGACACGACAACGTACCTCCTCCGGCGGGGCCGGGTCCCTCCGCACCGAAACTGGCCCACGCGAACGCCACCAAACGAGATCAGGGTCGACGATAGGACCCGGGGCCGGGTTCCTCATCAAGCGGCGCGCCCCTCCAGGCAGCACCTCCCAGTGCCAGCCCGGCGGAGCCCAGTCCCGGACATGGGTCGGCTGGACGTCGTCGCGGACGGGTCGACGGCGAGGATGCGGGCCGGGCATCGTCGAGAACAAATACTAGCTATATGCCCGCAAAAGTAATATTTTTTTAATGATTGGATTTTGATAACTAAAATTTCTAACATTTCTACTATTTCAAAAATCTATATACTATTTAATACTAATTAAGCATCTAACACTAAAAACAGAAAACACAACTTCTATACATCCATTAAAAAACTGAAAAACAACATTATATAAAAAATTTCCATACTAATTAAACACTAATTATATCCATCTAACATGCATTCATACATAAATAATAGTGAAAAAATAATAATCTAAATAATTTAAACTAATTAAACATATAAAATACGTATATACTAATATATACATGCATTAATTCATACATATGTGTGTGTGTGTGTTCATCATGCTTGTGTGTGTGTGTGTGTGTGTATGGGCTCGGGGAGGGGCGGCGCCCATGGTGGCCGCCGGGGGCGAGGGAGAGGGGTTAGAGGGGGAGAGCTCACAGTGGGGTGACGGCGACGGCGAGGCGACGACGAGGCGACGGCCGGAGGCAGTGACGGGCCGGGGCGGCGACGCGGGGACGGCGCGACGGGACGGGCCTGTGGCGGCGACGGGGACGGGGGCGGCGACGGGGACGGGGGCGGCGACGGAGACGAGGGCGGCGACGGGGACGGGGGCGGCGACGGAGACGATGGAAACAGAGGAAGAAATAGAGGGGGAAATGAAATTTTCGAAGTGTTGTATATATAGAAGGCACCTTTAGTACCGGTTGGAGCCACCAACCGGTACTAAAGGTCTGTTTTGGCTAGCCCAAGCGGCGGGAAGCGACCCCCTTTAGTACCGGGTGGTGGCACAAACCGGTACTAAAGGCCCCCCCTTTAGTACTGGTTTGTGCCACGACCCGGTACTAAAGGCCTCGCGCTGCCACCCCAAAGTTTAGTCCCACCTCGCCGGGCGAAGGGCAGCCGCACTGGTTTATAAACCCAGCCGCGGCTACCACTTCGAACTCCTCTGTATAGCAGGCTTGTGGGCCTAAACTCGGCGCGCTGCCCTGTGAGTCTGCTGGGCCTTTAAGGCCTGTAATTACACACCTGTGGCCTATCAGGCCCACAGGGCAGCGCCCCAATTTTTTTATAGTTTTTTTCTTTTCTGCTTTATTTTCTTCTATTTATTTTTGCGTAGTTTTTTGTATAGTTTTTTCTTTTCTGTTATATTTATTTTCTTCTATTTATTTGTGAGTAGTTTTTCATCTAGTTTGCCACAATTCAACATTTTCAGAGTTCATTTTGTAGTGATTTCCAATTTCACGGTCATTTTGTAAATGATTGAAAATAGCAAATATTTTTTTTTCTTTTCAACTTTATTTTTTCTTCTATTTATTTCTGAGTAGTTTTTTCTTTTCTGCTATATTTATTTTCTTCTATTTATTTTTGAGTAGTTTTTTTATATAGTTTTTTCTTTTCAGCTATAGTTTTTCTTTCTTTTCTGCTATTTTTTCTTTTCTGCAAAACTTGATGGTCAAAGTCTGGACTTATAACTTAAAAAAAAAAGAAATGTCGACGTGCAATTAGTTTTTGCCATAACAGAAGAAGTCCGGAGTTGTAATAAGTTATTAAAAATAAAAAAGAGGTGCAATGCTCGTTAATTTGCTTCAAGCCTTTCGGGATAGTGTAAACTGCACTGCGCATAGCTTCGTGCAGTCTACCGTATTCCTGAAGGCTTGAAGCTAAGCAACGTGAGCATAGATCCTCTTCTTCATCATCTCTGCACTCAGGGCTTATAAACCGCTCCTAGTCCCTCTCACTTCGCGAGGTGGGACTAAAAAACAGCTTACGTCTGGTTCATCCGTGAACCGGTACTAAAGGTGCTCGTGGGGCCCCAACCTTACCTGACACAACCTCATTAGTACCGGTTTGTGGTACGAACCGGCACTAAATGGTGATGGTGGGGCCATAGCCTGACCGGAGGCTGACACAGCCTCTTTAGGTACAAAAAATTACAAACTTTCTGTTAGTGCCCGTAGTTTTCAAATTTGAATAGTTTAAATTTTGAATTATTTGAAATTAGTGTGAATTTTTTTGCACATAAAATTTCTTCGCGTTTCAAATGCCAAAACACATAACTACCCTAACTATTACAGAGATTCCCCTCTCGGTGCAAAACACAGAAGAAAGTGATGATAGCTAGTGAAGCCGATCACATCCCAGATCTTTGGGTGTGAAACTTTTTCTTCGCGTGTGTCCCTTTGCGCCGTAACCATGGAAAATCTTCATCATTTAACGGGATGCTCGGGTCAATATTCACTGTGAATGGAGCAATTTCATCAAACTTTTCATAATCTTCTGACTTGTCTGTCTTGTCATCCACTCCCACGATGTTTCTCTTCCCAGAAAGAACTATGTGCCGCTTTGGCTCATCGTACGATGCATTCGCTTCCTTATCTTTTCTTTTTCTTGGCTTGGTAGACATGTCCTTCACATAGAAAACCTGTGCCACATCATTGGCTAGGACGAATGGTTCGTCTGCATACGCAAGATTGTTGAGATCCACTATTGTCATTCCGTACTGCGGGTCTTCCGTTACCCCTCCTCGTGTCATATTGACCCATTTGCACCGAAACAAAGGGACCTTTAAACCACGTCGATAGTCAAGTTCCCATATGTCCTGTATATAACCATAATATGTTTCCTTTCCCGTCTTGGTTTCTGCATCAAAGCCGACACCACTGTTTTGGTTGGTGCTCTTCTTATCTTGGGCGATCGTGTAAAATGTATTACCATTTATCTCGTACCCTTTGAAAGTCATTATATTCGAAGATGGTAACTGGGACAGCAAGTACAGGTCATCTTCAATAGAGGTGTCATGCATGGTACGTGTCTGCAACCAGCTGGCGAAACTCCTGGTTTGTTCACGTGTAATCCAGTCATCAGACCGCTCCAAGTGTTTGGAGCGTAGCAAATTCTTGTGTTCATCCATATACGGAGCCACCAAGGCGGAATTCTGTAGAACTGTGTAGTGTGCTTCAGTGAGAGAATGTCCGTCCATACATATTATTTGTTCCCCTCCTAGCGTGCCTTTTCCATCCAGTCTGCCCTTATGCCGTGATTCAGGAACACCAATCGGCTTAAGGTCAGGAATAAAGTCAATACAAAACTCAATGACCTCCTCATTTTGATGGCCCTTGGAGATGCTTCCTTCTGGCCTAGCACGGTTATGAACATATTTCTTTAAGACTCCCATGAACCTCTCAAAGGGGAACATATTGTGTAGAAATACAGGACCCAAAACGTTAATCTCTTCGCATAGGTGAACTAGGACGTGCGTCATGATGTTGAAGAAGGATGGTGGGAACACCAACTCGAAACTGACAAGACATTGCACCAAATCATTCTGTAACCTTGGTATGATTTCTGGATCGATTACCTTCTGAGAGATTGCATTGAGAAATGCACATAGCTTCACAATGGCTAATCGAACGTTTTCCGGTAGAAGCCCCCTCAATGCAACCGGAAGCAGGTGCGTCATAATCACGTGGCAGTCATGAGACTTTAGGTTCTGGAACTTTTTCTCTGCCATGTTTATTATTCCCTTTATATTCGACGCGGTGAGCACATTTGCTTGCTAGTTGTGAGCTTTTGTTGACTCACCTAGTCATTCATGTGGACCCATTTAGCAAAGTGAGACATTCATGCGGTGTTTGTGTGCTTTGGAGCCGGCTGGAAACAACCACGAAACCGTGTGGTGCGCTCTGATTAGTTGCAAGAGCTTTTCCTGGCCTCGCTGAAAAAACTTGCAAGTTTTTTCGAAAAGGGGTTTGCCTCGGCCTCTGCATCAGATCGATGCATACGGTCATATTATTGATAATCAAACGGTCCAACATAAGTCTTGAGGTCTCAAGAAAAGGCTCACAAAGAGCACAACAGGATAGCCATAACCGGCAGGCAAAACATAAGATAGGAAACTAGACACCTATCCTATTACATGACCGCCATCCAAACCGGTTGCAGATAGCCTATGCTACCGTCACCCATCGGATAGATCTAGTAACCAAATGCTCCCTGGCCTCCGTCGGAGTGAGTAGCGACCACATACGGATGAGTGTAGTGGCCCGGAAAATAACCTGCAAGAAATGAATATTTATTGTTCTGTTAAAAACCAAGTCGTTTCTGCAGTTCGAAACTGCCCATAATAAATCACATACTCCTACACGGACATGTCTCGCTGTTTCTGCATCAATCTCATCTAGCCACGTCCCAAATAACGTGTTGATAGAATTCGGAGGAGTAATATTAAATGCTCTGTGGACCGACCTCCACAAAATTTTTGCCAATGGACAGTCAAGAAAGAAGTGTTTGATTGTTTCATCACTATCACAGAAACTACAACTTTTAGATCCAGTCCAGTTGCGCTTTGCCAAATTGTCCTTAGTTAGAATGACTTGTTTGTGGACAAACCACATAAGCACTTTGATTTTTAAAGGCACTTTGACTTTCCAAACATGTTTTGAGTGAGGAATAGTGCTAGCGTTGATAATACCCAAATACATGGATTAACCAAAAATGTCAGGACCCCGACTCGATGTCACATCGATCTAGCTTGTAACACCTCATATCACTTTGCGGCCTCACGCACGGTATCCCCACGGGTGTTGCCTTACCTTTTCCCGGGACCGTTTGTGCCTTTTGGCTCACGTATATGATAGTGTCGCTAGCATCCATATGATAAGGAGCCCGGGTTGACATGACTAGTTGTAAACCCAAAGTGGCACAGACTTACAGGGACAGGCATCCATGACCCAGCTTCGAACGTGTCGGTCATCAGCAAGTGGGTCCGGACTGTAGCACTGGGCTAGCAGGACTCCGGTAAACCGGGCTGTAGCGGGCTAACAGGACTCCGGTACTCAATGCGTGACATTTCCCCGAAGGGACAGACACAGGAACGAAGAAGGACACATGCCGGCCAGCCTAATTGTTCCAGAGCAGTAGCAAGCTACCATGGCTCAGCCGTAACACTAGGAGACATTTCCCGGTAAGAGAGGCTACTAAAGATAAACAACTAGATAGTCAGATCCCACACATACCAAGCATTTCAACATCATACACACAATATGCTCGATATGTGCAAATACAACATGGCATCACAACATGACTCTACGACACAAGTACTTTATTTAAGGCTCAGAGAGCCATATATAACATACACATAGGTACGGGTCACACGACCCAGCATTCAAGTCATACAGTCATACAAACCAGCAGCGGAAGTAACTTGTCTGAGTACAGACAACTAGTAAAATAAAAGAGGCTTGGAAAGCCTAGCTATACTACATGGTCCTTCACAAGCTCAGGATCACCACCTGGGCCTTAGCCTACTCATTGATGTCAACGTCTATGAAGAACCCATCAGAAGGGGTTGCAGCGTCTTCTGTAAAAATGTAAATTATAGCAACATGAGTACAAAGGTACTCAGCAAGACTTACATCAGATCCTACATACATGCACATTATCAAGAAGGGTTGGTGGAGTTGTTGCAGCAAGCCAGCTTTGACTCTTGGCTAGGCTATCCTACGAGACTCCAACTTGAAATGGTTTTGCGTACACGAGTCCACTACTCACCACTTCAATACACTACCGAGGATCCACCTCCGTCTTCCTACGGAAGAGCCATCCTCGGCACTCACACTTATCTTGAGGCTTTTAGTAGTTTCCATTTACTTGTCTATGAACTGTATAGGCAACCAAGTAGTCCTTTACCGCGGACGCGGCTATTCGAATAGATCATGTTAACCCTGTAGGGGTGTACTTCTTCATACATGTTTCCACCACTTAGCGTCTGCACACGACATGTGCTCGGCAGACTTCAAGCGAAAACCGACGTGGGTGTAGACCACAACCTACCTAAACACCTAAGTCTCTAGTCCAGGTTTATCGCCTATTCGGGTTCCATCTATGAGGAGATCCGGCCGGAGTTTCGCTCACAGCCCCAAACAATGTGAACAGGGTTCCGTGACACCAAACGGGTGCCCGGTTTACCCGGCCACGTACCTACCGCGTCACAGCCCACCCCTACGGTCAGCGCTGTCCACGGCCTCCAGTAGGCTACAAACACCAGAAACTACTTGCAACTCCTGGACAGAGGACTAGGGTGAATAAGAAGTCGAGCGGGGTCATATTTCAGGGCCCAATGCATGGTAGTAGCTGTATCTTAAATCACACATACAGATCTCAGTGCTTAAGGTCGGCTTCAATGAAACAACCCACCATGTACTCCTACATGGCCTTTCATCGATACCTTTACCAAATCGTGTTCACCACACCACTCTCATTACCGACATAGACATTTCACTCTAGTCCATCACCCAGATGAACCAGACCTGACACGACTCTAAGCATAGCAGG
The DNA here is from genome assembly GCF_018294505.1 of Triticum aestivum. NCBI lineage: Eukaryota > Viridiplantae > Streptophyta > Magnoliopsida > Poales > Poaceae > Triticum > Triticum aestivum. Next base: position 702,413,241 of record NC_057807.1, read on the forward strand.
CATAGCAAGGTAGGAACAACACATACATATGGCTCAATCAACTCCTACACATGCTAGTGGGTTTCATCTAGTTACTGTGGCAATGACAGGTCATGCAGAGGAAGTGGGTTCAACTACCGTAGCACACAGCAGTTTGAAACGCGTTGTCTTAATGCAGTAAAAGAGAGCAGGAGCGAGAACATGGGATTGTATCGATATGATCAAATGGTTGGTTGCTTGCCTGATGGTTCGAGGCACTGATACGGTTCTTCGTTAGGGTAATCACGGTACTCCTCGGAGGCAGAACCCGCCGCAAAGAACACCGATACACAACTATCACCAAACAATGTGCAACAATATGATGCATGCATGAAACATGGCAATATGAGTGTGTTGGGCTAATGCAACTAAGACCAGAAGGGTTTGAACCAATTTGAATCAAAGATTCAAATTTCAAACTCAAACATGGCCCTTTAAAGTGTTTTTCCTTATTCTGCATTAAACATCAAGTTAACTTGTTTAATCATGCATGAAAATAGTACAGATGGATAGATTGAATTTTTCTGATCATTTTTCATATATAACTTGTCTGATTTGGAGTTACAGATTAAAAGTTATGAATTTTTGAATTTTAAACTATATTCTGGAATTTCCTATATTAGATTAAATCTAGAAAATCAATTACTGCGTCAGCCTGATGTCAGTGTGACATCAACAGGTCAACGGGACACGTCCGGGTCAAACCTGACAGTGGGTCCCGCGTGTCAGTGTGATTAATTAAACTAAAATTAATTTAAACTAATCCTAATTAGTTAACAGGGCTGGGCCCCACCTGTCATCGACTCAGGAGAGTCAACCAGGGCCCACCCATGGTCAAACCCGGGTCGGCTGCACCGGCGTTTAGCCGCCGGCGAGCCCGACGCGGCGGTGGAAGTGGTTTTTGCCGTTCCGGCAACCAAACGAGCCGCGGAGGCCACCGGAGAGGAGCTGAGGACGAACCGCAACTCTTGGTGGAGTCCGTTGGGGTCGGGGTGGCCGGAGTTGGCGCCGGTGACGGCTTTGGCGGCCACCGGAGTTCGGCCGAAGTCGAACTTGACGCAAGAGGGGTCGGTGAGGTGCGGGGAGTAGCTAGTTAGGTGCTACGTGACGCGGTGAGCATGATGGACACCGTGGAGTGGCCGGAAGATGACCGGGAGCACGTCGGCGACGAGCTCCGCGGCGGTGGGTGCGGTTGAGCTCCGGGAGGTTGCTACACGGCTCGGGAGCAAGAAAAGAAGGGAGGGGAAGATGGCTAAGCTCACGGGGAGTTCGACGAAGCCCTTGGTGCGGCCGGGGACGGACCGGAGTGACGACGGCGTTGAAGGGGATCTCCGGCGACGGCGGTTCGGGCGAGGTCGTTGCGGTGGACTCGGGCGTTGCGAATGCTCGGGGCTCGGCTTGCTCGATGAAGTGGACAGCGGCGGAGCTCCTGGACACGACGAGAGGACGCACGGGCGGCGGGGAGCGCGGCTACGACGTAGGCACGGCGGCGGTAGCGTCGGCCATGGCTGGGGGGCGCGAGGGGGAGGAGCTGGAGAGGAGAGGGGGTGTCTGGGGGGTTCAGGGAGGAGAGGGGGAGCGATCCACGACGTCACCGGGCGAGGGGAGCGGCGAGGCGGCGAGCAGGTGCGTGGCGCGCGCTGCGGTCGCCGTCGGGCACCTGCCTGCCTGCCTGCCTGGCCGGCAAGCAGCTCGCTGGAGCGGCGCTGGGCTGGGCCGGCAGGTGGGCCGGGTGCTGGCGCCAGGTAAGTTTTCCTATTTTTTCCTGTTTTCTGTTTTTTAATACTTCTGCAACTTTGTTGAATTAATAAAAATACTTAGGCAACTCCTAAAATCACCAAACTACTCCTGGTCCATAGTTGGATTATTTCCAACATGAAACATTTTAGTTTGGAGATATTTGAGCATTTAAATATTTTATATAATTTTAAATGCCCAAATTCAAATATTTATGATTTAATTCACAAACCCTAAGATGGCCTAGGAAAATGTGCATCACTTTTGGCAGAGGTTCTGAACCAAGACAAAAATGATGGGCATTTTAGAAGGGCATTTCAGGTTCATTGAAAAAGTTTTTAGTAAACCCTAATTGGTTTCAGAGGGGGCTGGGGGTTCTGTCATCCCCATTTCAGGTTTCTGATGAAAGAATAAACATGATGCAACACTCTAATGCATGAACTAGCTAGGGTGTGACAACTCACCCCCACTCAAAAGAATCTCGTCCCGAGATTTGGGTTCCTCCGGAAAAAGGGCGGGATACTCGAGTCAAAGACGATCCTCCCTTTCCCAAGTTGCTTCATCCTCAGAATGGTGCGACCATTGAACTTTGAGAAACTTGATATTATGACGTCGAGTGGTACGCTCGGCCTGATCGAGGAAACGAATGGGGTACTCTCGATATGTAAGATTATCTTGGAGATCAAGCGTTTCGTGGTCCACTCCACGGATAGGATCCGAGAAGCAACGCCTGAGTTGAGAAATGTGGAAGACATCGTGGACTCTGGAGAGATGCGGAGGTGGTTGCAACTGGTAGGCAACTTCCCCTCGTTTTGCGAGAATGCGGAAAGGTCCAATGTAACGAGGAGCCAATTTGCCTTTGATACCGAAACGATGGGTTCCCTTCAAAGGAGTAACCCGAAGGTAAGCCTTCTCGTCAACCTCGAAAGTCATAGCCTTATGTTTTCGGTCATGTTGACTCTTTTGACGAGATTGGGCTGTTTTCAACTTTTCACGAACGATGCGAACTTGCTCTTCTGCTTCCTGAATCATATCCGGGCCAAAGAATTGTCTTTCCCCGGTTTCTGACCAGTTAAGGGGTGTTCGACAACGTCGTCCATAGAGCACTTCAAAAGGGGCTTTACCCAAGCTAGATTGATAGCTGTTGTTATAAGCAAATTCGGCAAATGGAAGGCATTTCTCCCACTCCATTCCGAATGAGATAACAGAGGCTCGAAGCATGTCTTCTAGGATCTGGTTGACGCGTTCCACTTGACCACTTGATTGAGGGTGGAAGGCGGTGCTAAAAGAGAGACGGGTTCCCATAGCATTTTGGAAACTTTCCCAAAATCGAGAGGTGAAAAGACTTCCTCGATCCGAGTTAATTTCCAAAGGAACACCATGGAGAGACACTATTCGGGAGATGTATAAGTCTGCCAACTGGCTAGCGGTTATACTCTCACGAACAGGTAAGAAATGGGCCACTTTGGAAAGACGATCGACAACGACGAAGATAGCATTATTCCCTCTCTTGGTTCTGGGAAAACCGGTAATGAAATCCATACCAATTTTATCCCATTTCCATTCAGGAATAGCTAAGGGTTGAAGGGTGCTAGCAGGCCGTTGATGCTCTGCTTTTACACGACGGCAGACATCGAATTAGCAATGTACTGAGCAATTTCTCTTTTCATCCTAGTCCACCAGAACTTCTGGCGTAGGTCCTGATACATCTTGGTACTATCGGGATGAATGGTGAGAGGAGATTCATGAGCCTCCTTAAGGATCAACTGCCGTAGATGCTGGTTCTTGGGAACCACTAAACGGTTCTCAAAGTACACAACACCATGATCATTTGTGGAAAAAAACTAGCACCTCCGCTAGCAATGTTCTCCTTGATTTTAGATATTCCCTTATCTCGCTTTTGGGCAGCGATGATTTGATCCGTAAGAGTAGGTTTCGCCACCAAGGTGGAAAGAAATCCTTGAGGAACAATGTGAAGGTTAAGCTTCCGAAATTCCTCATGGAGAAGCGGTTGACTTTGTTGTAACATCAGGTTGTTACAATAAGATTTACGACTTAGCGCATCAGCCATGACGTTGGCTTTCCCTGGGGTGTAAGTTATTCCTAAGTCGAAATCTGTGATCAACTCAACCCAACGTCTTTGCCTGAGATTCAAATCCGGTTGGGTGAAGATATACTTCAGACTTTGGTGATCAGTGAATATTTCGCAACGATTACCGAGAAGGTAATGTCGCCAGGTTTTAAGTGCATAGACTACAGCTGCAAGCTCTAGATCATGAGTAGGATAATTCTCCTCATGTGGGTGCAATTGCCGTGAAACGTAAGCAATTACGTGTCGATCTTGCATGAGAATGCAACCTAGTCCTTGTCGCGAGGCGTCGCAGTAGATAACAAAGTCCTTAGAGAAGTCTGGCGGTACCAGTACGGGAGCAGAAGTCAGGCGTCTTTTCAGTTCCTGAAAGCTGTGCTCACATTGTGGAGTCCATTCGAACTTTTTATCTTTCTTGAGGAGTTCAGTTAGAGGTTTAGCAACTTTGGAGAAATTTCCGACAAAGCGACGGCAATAGCTCGCTAAGCCCAGAAAACTCCGAACTTGCTTGACCGATTCAGGTGGAGTCCAATTAAGGACAGCTTGAACTCGCTCAGGGTTAACAGCAATACCTTTACCAGATATTACATGACCCAGATAGGTCACTTCTGACAACCAGAATTCACATTTAGAAAATTTGGCATAAAGGCGATGCTCTCGAAGTTTCTTCAACACTAGCCTTAGATGTTCGGCATGTTCTTCCTCGTTCTTGGAGTAGATGAGTATATCATCGAGGTAAACAACGACGAATTTATCCAAATACTCCATGAAGATTGAGTTCATTAACCGAGAAAAGGTGGCTGGAGCGTTGGTTAAACCGAAGGACATGACGGTGTACTCGTATTGGCCATAACGAGTAACAAAGGCCGTTTTAGGAATGTCCCCGTTCCTGATTTTGATTTGATGGTAGCCCAACCTCAAATCCATTTTGGAGAAGACTGAGGATCCAGCGAGCTGATCATACAGGTCGTTGATCCTGGGGAGCGGATATTTGTTCTTGATTGTGACCAAATTGACAGGTCGATAATCTACAACCATCCGGTCCGTACCATCCTTCTTCTTGACGAAGAGGACGGGGCAAGCCCACGGAGATGAACTAGGTCGGATGAAACCCTTTTTCAAGGACTCATCGAGTTGTTTCTTAAGCTCGGCTAGTTCTAGTGGTGCCATCTTATAGGGTCTTCTAGCAATCGGAACGGTTCCTGGAATGAGGTCTATTACGAACTCAACATCCCTGTCAGGTGGAACACCTGGCAATTCCTCTGGGAAGACATCCGGGAAGTCACGGACTACCGGAACGTCCTCAAGGTCTGGCAAAGGGCTGGCGTTAAGAGAATATAACTGTCGCTTGGCTATTCGGGTCAAGACATTGACTATCTTCCCGAAGGATGGGTGAGTTGAACAGTCCTAGAGAAGCAATCAATTTTGGCATGATGAGCTGACATCCAGTCCATACCCAAGATGATATTAATATCTGAAGATTTGAGAGCTATCAAAGATGCAAGGAAAACAAGTCTGTCGACTTGGATTTCATTTCCATAACTTACCCTGGAGGTTTGCCATCTAGAACCGGGAGTAGAAATTTCCATAGTGGATGGCATGTCACAGAATGCGGTGTTATGCAAACGAGCATAGTTCTCGGATATAAATGAATGAGATGCTCCTGTATCGAAAAGAACAGATGCCGGGTGGCAATTAACAAGGAGCGTACCGAGAACGACGTTGGGATCCTCTTGAGCTTCTTCGGCAGAGATACAGTTGACATGGCCACGTGTAGCGGTGGCCGGCTTGGCGTGGAACACTTTACCTGTCGGCTTGCCACGGCCAACAGCTTTAGCAGATTGGTTGGGGTTGGTTTGGGGACACTCACGCATATAGTGGCCAGATTCCCCACACTTAAAACAAGTCACGGCACTGGTACGTGGAGGAGCACTGTTGGTTGGACCACCATAGGGCTTGGCTGGTGCAGACTGTTGAACGGGGCGAGGCGCCTGGAAGGATGGCCTCGGTGTGAACCTGGGTGGCAGGGCAGTGTTGGGCACCCACACGCGGCGCTTCTGAGGACCAGCACCGGATGAGGAACCCACGTCACGGCCATGCTTGCGTGTTGCGTCATAATCAGTCTGACCAGTCTCAGCACTGATGGCCTTGTTAACAAGCTTCTGAAAAGATGTGCACTCATGCAGACGGAGGTCGCGGCGAAGCTCAGGACTAAGCCCCTTACGGAACCTTGCTTGCTTCTTGGCATCAGTAGAAACTTCCTCAGTGGCATATCGTGCGAGGTTACCGAACTCCCTGCTGTAAGCATCCACAGAGAGTCGGCCCTGAGTGAAACTGCAAAATTCCTCACGTTTACGGTCCATGAGACCCTCCGGAATGTGATGTTCACGGAAAGCCTCGCTGAATTCAGCCCAAGTAGTGACATGGCCCGCTGGGCGCATAGCTCCATAATTCTCCCACCAGAGACTGGCGGGGCCTTCAAGATGATATGCAGCAAAGGTGACCTTGTCAGCCTCAGCTACTAGCGCGGAACGCAGTTTGTGAGAAATACTGCGAAGCCAGTCATCAGCGTCGAGAGGCTCGACGGAGTGGTGGAACGTGGGTGGATGTAACTTGATGAAATCACTGAGTGACACCACGTTAGTCCTCTGATGGTGTGCTGTGTTCTGTTCAATACGCTCCAACAAACGGTTGGTCTCCCGCTTGTTTCTTTCGGCTTCCATCATAACCTCGGCTAGGGAAGGAGGATGAGGCAGATTTGCATTCCTGACTTCACTGCCTTCGGCCTGCTCTTGAGGAGCAGGGTTATTGCGCGTGTTGACCATCCTAGGTAAACAAGACAATGATTTAGTCAGAATGATAAGATTCCGACATAGAATACAGAATGTAAGGAGTAACTCGGAATGCAAGATGATCATCCGTATGACATGGTAGATACAGAAACTGCTTCTTTATTCCATCGTCATACACACCATACAAGGTTTAGTACAAGACCAAACAAGGTACTATTACGGTGAAAAGAGGATTACATCTCATCGGAGGCATCCCAAGCTCCTATACATTATTTTTCTACACCTCCGGAAGGCGGTACAAACTAGGTCATATCCCACGAGTCACGCAGGACGATAGACGACACAGCTAGTACGAACTAGTGATACTACCACTAACTCAGACCGATCCGTAGTAGTCCTCGTAGAAGTCACCTCCATAGCCTGGAAGCTCAACATGATCATCCGGAAACAGACGATCTCGCGGAGCTTGTGGACCATAGGGGCTAGGATGAGGTCTTGGACCAACAGACGGTGGCCTGCGGGGACCGCGAGGTGGGGTGATGCCTCCTACATCACGCCAACCCATCACGTCTGGCAGAGCAGATCTCACAGGATAGAGATCGCGCATATCCGAATATCCAGCTTGCACCGCCGGTGCAAACCGAGTCAACGTGGCCCAATGGTCAGCACGGGTATTGAAAAGCTCTAGCCTCAAGGCCCGATTTTCACGGTCCTTATCCTCGAGCATCTCAGCAGTGGTGCGAGTCCGTGAATCCTCCTGAGTGGGGTCAGCATAGATAGCCTGGAGATACCCTTGTGCTCCCGGAAGTGATCCTGGCATATACCGGAAATCAGAGTCCCGAAATAGGCCAGACCTGACTCGCATGATGGTCATCATAGAGTAGGCGGCGTCCTGCACAGCCATCTCAATAGTAACCCCGAGTCCATAGGAGCAGTGAAGGGGCTCGGTGGATCCAGGATAAGATGGAAATATCCTGACAGTGCAGAGATACTGGCTTTGATTAAAGTCTCGGAATTGCTCTTCGACCGTGTACTCAGGATACCAACGGTATCCAGCCTCAGTCATTACCCTGACCAACATGGCGGTATGGCCGGGTACATCTAGGCATCGAGTCAGGCGAACCACTTGATTGAGGTCGCGAGTGGCCATCTGAAAGCACAACCATAATGCAAAGGCATTAGAATTTCTAGCAAAATTTCGGCAGCATAACAGCTGTAAATGCTCAAGAAGGATTTTGAGACATTTGACAAAGGATTTCATACACACTCAACATCATCATATCAAAGTTTTGAGTCCATCCTAACAACATAATGTGGTAGTAGAACTGAACTAGGCTTGTATCCATCAAACCTATAAGGTACTACTGATTAGTAACACGTGATCCTGATAGAGAGAATAGATCCTAATTCCTTAACCCCCGGTGGAAGAATAGACTGACTCAGATCAGAATGTCATAAGATAAAGGAGTAAAAAGAGCCTTACGTTCCAACCCACAAACAATTCCCCTACATATAACTAAAGAATTTCTAGACTCAACATCGACCAGTTTGGCTTGGAGAACCTATAGGCAGTCCGGCTCTGATACCAACGCTGTCAGGCCCCCGACCCGATGTCACATCAATCTAGCTTGTAACAACTCATATCACTTTGCGGCCTCACGCACGGTATCCCCACGGGTGTCGCCTTACTTTTTCCCTGGACCGTTTGCGCCTTTTGGCTCACGTATATGATAGTGTCGCTAGCATCCATATGATAAGGAGCCCGGGCTGACATGACTAGTTGTAAACCCAAAGTGGCACAGACTTACAGGGACAGGCATCCATGACCCAGCTTCGAACGTGTCGGTCATCAGCAAGTGGGTCCGGGCTGTAGCACTGGGCTAGCAGGACTCCGGTAAACCGGGCTGCAGCGGGCTAACAGGACTCCGGTACTCAATGCGTGACATTTCCCCGAAGGGACAGACACAGGAACGAAGAAGGACACATGCCGGCCAGCCTAAGTGTTCCAGAGCAGTAGCAAGCTACCATGGCTCAGCGGTAACACTAGGAGACATTTCCCGGTAAGAGAGGCTACTAAAGATAAACAACTAGATAGTCAGATCCCACACATACCAAGCATTTCAATAACATACACACAATATGCTCGATATGTGCAAATACAACATGGCATCACAACATGACTCTACGACACAAGTACTTTATTTAAGGCTCAGAGAGCCATACATAACATACACATAGGTACGGGTCACACGACCCAGCATTCAAGTCATACAGTCATACAAACCAGCAGCGGAAGTAACTTGTCTGAGTACAGACAACTAGTAAAATAAAAGAGGCTTGGAAAGCCTAGCTATACTACGTGGTCCTTCACAAGCTCAGGATCACCACCTGGGCCTTAGCCTACTCATTGATGTCAACGTCTACGAAGAACCCATCAGAAGGGGTTGCAGCGTCTTCTGTAAAAATGTAAATTATAGCAACATGAGTACAAAGGTACTCAGCAAGACTTACATCAGATCCTACATACATGCACATTATCAAGAAGGGTTGGTGGAGTTGTTGCAGCAAGCCAGCTTTGACTCTTGGCTAGGCTATCCTACGAGACTCCAACTTGAAATGGTTTTGCGTACACGAGTCCACTACTCACCACTTCAATACACTACCGAGGATCCACCTCCGTCTTCCTACGGAAGAGCCATCCTCGGCACTCACACTTATCTTGAGGCTTTTAGTAGTTTCCATTTACTTGTCTATGAACTGTATAGGCAACCAAGTAGTCCTTTACCGCGGACGCGGCTATTCGAATAGATCATGTTAACCCTGCAGGGGTGTACTTCTTCATACATGTTTCCACCACTTAGCGTCTGCACACGACATGTGCTCGGCAGACTTCAAGCGAAAGCCGACGTGGGTGTAGACCACGACCTACCTAAACACCTAAGTCTCTAGTCCAGGTTTATCGCCTATTCGGGTTCCATCCATGAGGAGATCCGGCCGGAGTTTCGCTCACAGCCCCAAACGATGTGAACAGGGTTCCATGACACCAAACGGGTGCCCGGTTTACCCGGCCACGTACCTACCGCATCACAGCCCACCCCTACGGTCAGCGCTGTCCACGGCCTCCAGTAGGCTACAAACACCAGAAACTACTTGCAACTCCTGGACAGAGGACTAGGGTGAATAAGAAGTCGAGCGGGGTCATATTTCAGGGCCCAATGCATGGTAGTAGCTGTATCTTAAATCACACATACAGATCTCAGTGCTTAAGGTCGGCTTCAATGAAACAACCCACCATGTACTCCTACATGGCCTTTCATCGATACCTTTACCAAATCGTGTTCACCACACCACTCTCATTACCGACATAATCATTTCACTCTAGCCCATCACCCAGATGAACCAGACCTGACACGACTCTAAGCATAGCAGGCATAGCAAGGTAGGAACAACACATACATATGGCTCAATCAACTCCTACACATGCTAGTGGGTTTCATCTAGTTACTGTGGCAATGACAGGTCATGCAGAGGAAGTGGGTTCAACTACCGTAGCACACAGCAGTTTGAAACGCGTTGTCTTAATGCAGTAAAAGAGAGCAGGAGCGAGAACATGGGATTGTATCGATATGATCAAATGGTTGGTTGCTTGCCTGATGGTTCGATGCACTGATACGGTTCTTCGTTAGGGTAATCACGGTACTCCTCGGAGGCAGAACCTGCCGCAAAGAACACCGATACACAACCATCACCAAACAATGTGCAACAATATGATGCATGCATGAAACATGGCAATATGAGTGTGTTGGGCTAATGCAACTAAGACCAGAAGGGTTTGAACCAATTTGAATCAAAGATTCAAATTTCAAACTCATACATGGCCCTTTAAAGTGTTTTTCCTTGTTCTGCATTAAACATCAAGTTAACTTGTTTAATCATGCATGAAATAGTACAGATGGATAGATTGGATTTTTCTGATCATTTTTCATATATAATTTGTCTGATTTGGAGTTACAGAATAAAAGTTATGAATTTTTGAAGTTTAAACTATATTCTGGAATTTCCTATATTAGATTAAATCCAGAAAATCAATTACTGCGTCAGCCTGACGTCAGTGTGACATCAGCAGGTCAACGGGACACGTCCGGGTCAAACCTGACAGTGGGTCCCGCGTGTCAGTGTGATTAATTAAACTAAAATTAATTTAAACTAATCCTAATTAGTTAACAGGGCTGGGCCCCACCTGTCATTGACTCAGGAGAGTCAACCAGGGCCCACCCGTGGTCAAACCCGGGTCGGCTGCACCGGCGTTTAGCCGCCGGCGAGCCCGACGCGGCGGCGGAAGTGGTTTTTGCCGTTCCGGCAACCAAACGAGCCGCGGAGGCCACCGGAGAGGAGCTGAGGACGAGCCGCAGCTCTTGGTGGAGTCCGTTGGGGTCGGGGTGGCCGGAGTTGGCGCCGGCGACGACTTTGGCGGCCACCGGAGTTCGGCCGAAGTCGAACTTGACGCAAGAGGGGTCGGTGAGGTGCAGGGAGTAGCTAGTTAGGTGCTACGTGACGCGGTGAGCATGATGGACACCATGGAGTGGCCGGAGGGTGACCGGGAGCACGTCGGCGACGAGCTCCACGGTGGTGGGTGCGGTTGAGCTCCGGGAGGTCGCTACACGGCTCGGGAGCAAGAAAGAAGGGAGGGGAAGATGGCTAAGCTCACGGGGAGTTCGACGAAGCCCTTGGTGCGGCCGGGGACGGACCGGAGCGACGACGGCGTTGAAGGGGATCTCCGGCGACGGCGGTTCGGGCGAGGTCGTTGCGGTGGACTCGGGCGTTGCGAGCGCTCGGGGCTCGGCTTGCTCGATGAAGTGGACAGCGGCGGAGCTCCTGGACACGACGAGAGGACGCACGGGCGGCGGGGAGCGCGGCTACGACGTAGGCACGGCGGCGGTAGCGTCGGCCATGGCTGGGGGGCGCGAGGGGGAGGAGCTGGAGAGGAGAGGGGGTGTCTGGGGGGTTCGGGGAGAGAGGGGGAGCGATCCACGACGTCACCGGGCGAGGGGAGCGGCGAGGCGGCGAGCAGGTGCGTGGCGCGCGCTGCGGTCGCCGTCGGGCACCTGCCTGCCTGCCTGGCCGGCAAGCAGCTCGCTGGAGCGGCGCTGGGCTGGGCCGGCAGGTGGGCCGGGTGCTGGCGCCAGGTAAGTTTTTCTATTTTTTCCTGTTTTCTGTTTTTTAATACTTCTGCAACTTTGTTGAATTATTAAAAATACTTAGGCAACTCCTAAAATCACCAAACTACTCCTGGTCCATAGTTGGATTATTTCCAACATGAAACATTTTAGTTTGGAGATATTTGAGCATCTGAATATTTTATATAATTTTAAATGCCCAAATTCAAATATCTATGATTTAATTCAAAGACCCTAGATGACCTAGGAAAATGTGCATCACTTTTGGCAGAGGTTCTGAACCAAGACAAAAATGATGGGCATTTTAGAAGGGCATTTCAGGTTCATTGAAAAAGTTTTTAGTAAACCCTAATTGGTTTCAGAGGGGGCTGGGGGTTCTGTCATCCCCATTTCAGGTTTCTGATGAAAGAATAAACATGATGCAACACTCTAATGCATGAACTAGCTAGGGTGTGACAAAAAACTCACCATTCTTAGTTAGTTTCCAGCGCAACTGATCGAGATGTTGAGAAAGGTGGACATCCATCAATCTTCTCACAAGATGAAGCCAAACTTCCCAACAGTTTCGCGCTAGCGTCCTCCTGGATTGAATATTAAGAGGATTGGACTGTAATACTGTTGCAATGTAAGCGTCTCTTCGCTGAACAATATTATAGAGAGAAGGATATTGGAGTGCAATGGGCGTCTCCCCTAGCCATGTATCCTCCCAAAATCTTGTGGAAGTACCATTTCCAACTACAAATTTCATCATGTTGAAAAAGACGGATTTCTCTCTCATCTGTCCTTTCCAAAAAGGCGAATCAGCCGGTCTTACCGTCACCTGGGACAAGGTTTTGGATTGAAGGTACTTATTACGCAGAATCTCGGCCCATGTGGCATCCGTCTCTACAGATAACTTATACAACCACTTGTTGAGAAGACATATGTTCTTCACCTCTAGATTTTCAATGTCGAGACCCCCTTGATCTTTCGGCCTACAAATGATATCCCATTTAGCTAGTCTGCACTTTCACTTTAATTCATCGCTCTGCCAGAAGAAGCGCGATCGATAGAAATCTAGCCTTTTCCGTACTCCAACTGGTACTTCAAAAAAGACAAGAGAAACATAGGCATACTTGTGAGGACCGAATTAATCAGAATAAGACGTCCCCTGTGTGACATAAGCTTGCCCTTCCAGCAACTCATTTTTTTTCAAATCGATCTTCAATGCACTTCCACTCTTTGTTGGAAAGCTTACGATGGTGGATTGGTATACCCAAATACGTACCCGAACAATTCCTTGTAAGCTTCTTGTTCTTCTTTAGCTCTTCCAAAGCAGAAAAATTCACTTTTATGGAAGCTAATATTTAACCCCAACAATTGTTCGAACAGACACAACAAAAGCTTCATGTTTATTGCTTTAGCCAAATCATGCTCCATGAAAATGATAGTATCATCAGTGTACTGAAGGATAGACACTCCTCCGTCAACTAAATGCGGAACGAGGCCACCTACCTGGCCATCATCCTTAGCCCTTCTTGTTAGGATTGTCAACATGTCGACCAATATGTTGAACATAATCGGTGACATCGGATCTCCTTGTCTCAGACCCTTGTGTGTCTGGAAGTAATGACCTATGTCATCATTCACTTTGATTCCAACACTCCCTTTTTGCGTGAAAGAATCTACCTGGTTCCTCCAGGACTGATAGAATCCTTTCATACACAAAGCTTGCTGAAGAAATGACCATTTTACCTTATCGTACGCTTTTTCAAAATCCACTTTGAAAACCACCCCATCTAGTTTTTTCGTGTGAATTTCATGGAGCGTTTCATGTAGGACCACAACCCCTTCTAGGATGTTTTTGTCCGGCATTAAAGCAGTTTGAGACGGCTGCACCACAGAATGCGCAATCTATATAAGCCTATTAGTCCCAACTTTAATGAAAATATTAAAGCTAACATTAAGAAGACAAATTAGCCTGAATTGCTCAATCCGCACGGCCTTTGTTTTCTTAGGCAGCAAAGTAATCGTTCTGAAGTTCAAGTGAAATAGCTGCAACTGTCCCGAGAATAGTGTCGTGGTATTAAGTCTGACAGTAAGAATAGGGGTACGTATGGAGAGGCAAGGTCCTAGCTATGGCAAGGTTGTACGCAAATGTTTACGAGTTCAGGCCCCTCTCGGAGGAGGTAAAAGCCCTACGTCTCGGTGTCCGGAGGCGGTCGACTGGATTATGAGTATGTGTGTGTGTGTGTGTGTGTGTGTGTGTTACAGAGGGTGCGAACCCCTGTCCCAGAGGAGGGGGTGGCTTATATAGAGTTCGCCTGGACCCCAGCCATCTCCTGTTACAGAGGGTTGAATGTACATAAAGATTGAGGCGTTACTGGTAATGCCAGCCTTAAGTGCCCTTAATGAACTTAAAGACTGGTCCGGAGTGACTTCTGGTCTTCAGTAGGTCGAGTGGTTTCTTGTATGGTCGAGTGGTTAACTGGTCGTGTGACTCCGGGAAGGAGGGGTATCCGAGTGGTTCTTTGGTCGAGTGGATTGCACTCGACACCTTTATTGGGTACACTTTGTTGTCTCTTGAGCTTCTTTGCTTCTAGGGTAGTGACCTTAGGTAGGGCGTATAGGTTAGGCCTGTGACCCTACCCTAGGTCTGTATCCTCATCATTAGCCCCCAAATGGATTAAGGTCCGAGTGGAAAGAAGATTGAAGTTGATCTTGCTCTGACCCTTGCGTTTCACGAGCATTTACGCAGGACGAAAGACTCATGTTTAGAACTTCAGCTTTGCTTCAGACGCCTTGATCGATTCAGTAAGTTACCGAGTTAATTTGCAACATCATTTGTCGAGTGTTGCTTCTGGGTGCAGGATCTTTGGTGCCATTGGTTGCGGCGCATCCCGGATCTCACGGGATTCGAAATTTTCGGGGAAGCACGCGGGACGGAGCATGCCGAGGTAAGATGGTTGGATAGACATGAGCGCCTTGATCTCTGTGCCACCTTTTCACCATGTACCCCGTGCGTGACTGTTGTGGGATTTTGACGGGATCGCCTGGGCCCATGCGTCAGCCACTCGGAAGTGGGCCTTTATAAGGCGACGGAGCCGAGGCGCTTGCACGGTGCGCGTCTATTTCTTCCCTTTTTCTCTGCTTCTCCTCCGCACCCGGCTCCTCCGCTCTCAACGCCGCCGCTCCGCCACCATGGTGAAGGACAAGACGGAAGCGCTGGAATGTGCAAATAAGGCGACGGGGGCGGCGAGAGGCAAGAAGCAGAATCGCGGGTCGTCGTCGCACTCGGCGCTGCCGCCGGGCTGGATCCAAGGCGCTTGGATCCGGTCTTCGCTCTGGCAAGAAGATCTGGACGAGCTGGCGAGTCCGGGCTGATCGCCAAGGGTGCCGCGAGGTTGCCGGAGGGGGAGACGGAGCCATAGCCACGACCGGGTGAGTGTGTTCTGCTCGCCACCCACGTCGACCGGGGATTCTCGCTTCCTCCGCACCCCTTTTTCCGGGGTTTCTTGAACTTCTTCGGCGCCCAACTCCATCACTTTTCCCCCAATACCATCACATATCTTGCTGCATTCGTGTCCATGTGTGAGAATTTTCTGGGGTGTCGACCGCACTGGGGTCTTTTAAAGCATATTTTCACCATCCGTTCTCAGTCGGTAAAGAAAGCAAACACAAGCGATGAGAAAACACACGTCATTCAGATGTGTGGGGGTTTGGGTATCCAGAAGAGGCAGATGAGCTCTTTCCCTTCCATGACTCTTCCCGAATCGGTCAGGGGCTGGCAGTTGACCTGGTTCTACTGCGAGGACCTCGCAACTCCAGGCCAATCAACCGGACTTCCCCACTTCATCTTTGATCGTGTTCAGACTCCTTCCTCGCTAAAAGTGATTGCTGTTGAGAGCATGGAGACGAACATGCTAGTTGAGAGGGTGGTCCAACTGATCAATCAGGGCATCACTGGCATGGGTCTGCTGGAGGTATTCCTCAGTCGACGCATCCAGCCTCTCCAGGCCCGTGACCACCCCATGTGGATGTACTCTAGGGCTGACAACACCGCTCGGGTTCATCCAGAGGAAGTACCAGCCAAGACGGTGGACTTGTGATTGAAGAGCATTACAGGCAACAAGGACAAGCCCAGAGGAGCCAGGAGAGTCGTCCCCTTTAGTGACGACAATCAACCAGACAAGGTATGACATCAATCGCGGATTTTCTTTTGGGCACATATTCCGACTGCCTTTGAATCTGACTGACTTTCACTCGACTCCTTGTCTTGTAGGTTTATACTGAGATGTACTCGATGCCCTATGGTGAACAAGTTCTGGAGCAAGGCCAGGAGGGAGGGGACAACGCGGAGGAGAGTGGTGATTAGGAATCTTCTGAAGAACAAGAAGACGAAGAGGAAAGAGACGAGTTGGACGACAAAGAAGCAGTCGACTCGCCGCTTCGCTCGGAACATCGATCCAAGCAACATCATGACCCAGCAGGTGGGCGTGGTAAGAACGTGGCCCCAAGCACCCAAACGCAGAAGCGCACTCGGACATCGACTCCGGAGCCCACAGAAAAAGTCGCCAAGCAGCCCAAGGTTGCTCCTCCAAAAGCTCAGAAGACTCTGCCCAGGATCAACATGGATGTTCCTATTGCCTCTGGGTGAGTATCCTTTCTGTGTTTACTCCTACCGACTGATTCTTCTGTTTTGACCGAATGGATCATGCATCTTTATCCAGCCCAACCTCTGCTGCGACTGACATGGACATCGACAAGGCTCCAGGAGATGAGGAAACCAATGGCGCGGCCACCTCCAGAGCTGGTAAGTCCGCTCGACTAAAACTTATTTGTCGATCGAGTTGTCGGTCTGATGAATTTCTGATGTTTTCTTTTCTTTGTAGCTCCACGAGACATTGTCGAGCTTCCCGACATTGTTGAGGAAATCATTAACTGGTAGCTGCTCGGTTGGCTGGTGAGTAGGGGATTAATCAGCTAATCGGCAAGTTAATCGGCCATTTAATCAATTAATCGAATGATTTATCGGTTTATAGGCTACTCGGTGACCCTATGAATAGGGATTAATCCGCAAGTTAATTGGTTAATCGGATGAATTCTTGAACAGGGCTTCCCGATGATGAGGAAGAAGAAGTGCATCTGAAGGAGAGGAGGAGGAGAGGCAAGGGCTCGAGCGGGAGAGCGCTTGAGGTTCAAGTCCCTCAGTCGACGTCGGTGCTTGAGATGGTGGTCGAGCGATCCGGAGATCCGGTTCAGACCAACGTCATATTTGCCGACCCACTGACGATTGATCGCCCATCAGGGTCGACTGCTCCGACTCCTGCTGTTCCGGTGCAACTCCATGCGTCCGACCCAGTGGCTGCTTCAGCCGCCTTTGCTCCATCACTGTTTGCTACATACCAAACTCCAGAGGACTCGCCAAGTGCCGCCAGGGAGGCTCTTCGTCAGGTGAATCTTGTTATGGAACAAGTGAAGGTGATGCACGAGGCCAGTCAGGTGGGCTATAATGCCAACACCGCTCTGTAGACCAACGTCAAGGTCAGTTAACTCCCGACTGAACTTTTGAATCATAAAAAACTGCCGTTGTTGCTTCGCTTCCCATATGTGCATCTACTATCATGGGTCTGTGTTGCATCCCATATGTGCAGTTCTGAACTTTTGCAGGGTTTATCCAAACTTGGATTTCTTTGAATATTGTGGCTTTTGCTCTGTTTCCTAAACTGTTTCTGATTGTCCCTCGGTTCCGAGTGGACTTGATCTTCTCATCCTTTGCCGAATTAAAGTACATTGTACTTGTGATGGAGCTCAATCGCGGTGTTCAATCGACACCTCGTTGTCCTAGCGAATAGGGACGGAACATTGTATTCATGGCATAGCTCAGAGGTGGTGCTCAGTCGACGCCTTGTCGCCCTTGCGGACAAGGACGGAACATTGTATTTGTTGTGTAGCTCAGAGGTAGAACTCAGTCGACGCCTTGTTGCCCTTGCGGACAAGGATGGAACATTGTATTTGTGGCGTAGCTCAGAGGTAGAACTCAGTCGACGCCTTGTCGCCCTTGCGGACAAGGACGGAACATTGTATTTGTGGCGTAGCTTAGGGGTGGTGCTCACTCGATGCCTTGTCGCCCTTGCGGACAAGGACGGAACATTTTATTTGTGGCGTAGCTCAGAGGTAGAACTCAGTCGACGCCTTTGTGACTTAGGCCATTACGGGGTCGCGACCAAGCCCCCCAAGTGGGAGGATTGCTCTCCACTCGGAGTGTTTTTAACTTAGGTGATTACGGGGTCGCGGCCAAGCCCCCGAGTGGGAGGATTGCTCTCCACTCGGAGTGTTTTTGAACTTAGGCGATTACAAGGTCTCAACTAAGCCCCCGAGTGGGAGGATTGCTCTCCACTGGGAGTGTTTTTTAACTTAGGCGATTACGGGGTCGCAGCTAAGCCTCCGAGTGGGAGGATTGCTCTCCACTCAGAGTGTTTTTTAACTTAGGCGATTACGGGGTCGCAGCTAAGCCTCTGAGTGGGAGGATTGCTCTCCACTCGGAGTGTTTTTTAACTTAGGCGATTACGGGGTCGTAGCTAAGCCCCGAATGGGAGGATTGCTCTCCACTCGGAGTGCTTTTAACTTAGGCGAATCGGGTTCGCGGCTAAGCCCCCGTGTGGGAGGATTGCTCTCTACTCGAAGTGTTTTTTAACTTAGGCGATTATGGGGTCACAACTAAGCCCCGAGTGGCAGGATTTCTCTCCACTCGAGTGTTTTTAACTTAGGAGAATCGGGTTCGTGGCTAAGGCTCCGAGTGGGAGGATTGCTCTCCACTCGGAATGTTTTTAATTTAGGCGATTACGGGGGTCGCAGCTAAGCCCCCGAGTGGGAGGATTGCTCTCCATTCGGAGTGTTTTTTAACTTAGGAGAATCAGGTTCACGGCTAAGCTTCCGAGTGGGAGGATTGCTCTCCACTCGGGATGTTTTTAACTTAGGCGAATCGGGTTCGCAGCTAAGCCTCCGAGTGGGCGGATTGCTCTCCACTCGGAGTGTTTTTAACTTAGGAGAATTGGGTTCGCGGCTAAGCCACTCACTAGGGGATTTGGACACAAGTGATTATGGGAAACCAATCATTAAGATACTGTAACGATCTTGTCTTTGCAAAATAATCTGAAATGCTTTTATTACAAACTTCGACGGGTCGAGTGATTCTAGGTATAGAAAGTACGAAGCAGCTCTGCGTTCCATGCACGTGGCTCGTCTATTTTCTTGGCTACATTGTAGATGTGGTATGCTCCATTGTGAAGCACCTTGGTGATGATGATGGGACCTTCCCAGGCTGGAGCGAGCTTGTGAGGTCGTTTCTGAACCACTCGAAGCACAAGATCTCCCTCCTGAAACGCTCGACCTCTGATATTGCAGGCGTGGAATCGACGCAGATCTTGCTGATAAATGGTCGACCGGTCCAAAGCCATCTCGCGTTCCTCCTCCAAGAGATCGACTGCGTCTTCGCGTGCTTGCTCTGCTTCAGTTTCTGTGAACAGTTCCACCCTGGGAGCATTGTGCAGCAATTCACTCGGAAGCACAGCCTCGGCGCCGTACACCAGGAAGAAGGGGGTTTGTTCGGTCGACCGGCTGGGTGTTGTCCTCAGCCCCCATAGGACTGATGGTAGTTCAGTCGCCCAGGCCCCAGCAGCATGCTTAAGATCACGCATCAAACAAGGTTTTAACCGTTGAAGGATCAATCCATTCGCCCTTTCAGCCTGTCCATTTGACTGTGGGTGCGCGATAGACGCGTAGTCGACCCGAGTGCCTTGAGATGCACAGAATGCCTTGAACTCATCAGAATCAAAGTTGGACCCATTATCTGTGATGATGCTGTGAGGAACTCCATATCTGAATATTAACTCTGTGATGAAACTGACGGCAGTGCCTGCTCCAAGGTTCTTGATGGGCTTGGCTTCGATCCACTTAGTAAACTTGTCGACTGCTACGAGCAAGTGGGTGAAGCCACTCGCGCCGGTTTTGAAGGGTCCGACCATATCCAATCCCCAGACTGCAAACGGCCATACGAGCGGAATAGTCTTTAGGGCAGATGCGGGCTTGTGAGACATGTTGGAGTAAAACTGGCAACCTGCGCACTTGTTGACTATATCCTTCGCCATCTCATTTGCTCGAGGCCAATAAAACCCCGCTCGGACATGATGACCACAGGTCCCCGAGTGGATATCATTTAGGATTATCTGACCTTCTTCTGCGGTAATGCAGCATTGTGCAACTCCTGTGACACACTCTCCGTAAAGCTGCCCTCTAATCACAGTGAAAGCTTTGGATCGACGGACTATCTGGCGAGCCTCATCTTCATCCTCTAGGAGCTCTTTTCTGAGAATGTATGCGATGTATGGGACCGTCCAATCGGGAGTGATCACTAAGACTTCCATGATCAGGTCGACCATGGCCGGAATTTCTACTTCAGTCGGGTCGGTTGGACTTATCGGTTGTGGGAGCTCTTCTTTGAAGGGATCTTCTTGAACTGACGGGGTATGGAGATGCTCCAAGAACACATTGCTGGGGATATGCTTCAGAGTGGAACCTATCTTCGCCAGATCATCAACAGCTTGGTTTTTGATTCACAGTATGTGGTGGAGCTCCAATCCCTCAAACTTCTTTTCCAGCTTCCTCACTGCGTTACAGTAACCTGTCATTGCGGAACTCCTGACATCCCATTCCTTCATCACTTGGTTAACCACTAAATCTGAGTCGCCGTAAACCATTAGGCGTCGGACGCTGAGTGAAATGGCCATACACAACCCATATAAAAGTGCTTCATACTCTGCTTCATTGTTTGAAGAGTCAAAGTGAATCTGAAGGACATAACTGAGCTTGTCTCTCCTCGTGGGGACTCTAAAACCACTCCTGCACCAGAGCCATTCAACATCTTGGACCCATCAAAGAACATGGTCCAATGTTCCGACTGAATTTAAATCGGCTGTTGCTGTTCAGTCCACTCTGCGAGGAAGTCTGCAATGGCTTGAGACTTAATGGCCTTCTTTTCCTCAAACTTAATATCCAAAGGAAGAAGTTCAATCGCCCACTTCGCCACTCGACCAGTTGCATATCTATTATTCAGGATCTCTGACAAAGGAGCGTCGCTGATGACTGATATTGAATGATCAGAGAAATAATGTGCAACTTTCTTCATGGTCAGGTAAATCCCATAAACAAGCTTCTGATAATGAGGATATCTCTGCTTGGACGGGGTTAAGACTTCTGAGATGTATTACACGGGGCGCTGGACTTTGAAGGCTTTGCCTTCTTCTTCCCGCTCAACCGTGAGCACTGTGCTAACAACTTGTCATGTGGCTGCGATGTAAAGCAACAGAGGCTCCTTGCTAACTGGAGCAGCAAGCATTGGCTGGTTGGAAAGAAGGGCTTTGAGCTCTTTAAACGCTGCTTCAGCTTCATCATTCCACTCGAATTTTTCAGACTTCTTCATCAGTGGTAAAGAGGCAGTGCCTTTTCACCGAGGCATGAGATGAATCGGCTCAAAGCGGCCAAGCAACCAGTAAGATTGTGAACGTCGTGTAAGCGCACTGGGCACTTCATTCGGAGGATTGTGCCTATCTTCTCTGGGTTTGCGTCGATCCCTCGTTCAGAAACAAGGAAACCGAGTAACTTTCCGCCTAGGACTCCAAATGTGCACTTAGATGGGTTAAGCTTGATATCGTACCTTCTCAGGTTGGCAAAGGTTTCAGCTAGGTCAGCCAGTAGGGCGGAGCCTTTTGTGACTTAACCACTATGTCATCCATATATGCTTCCACATTCCGACTGATTTGAGTGAGCAGGCACTTCTGAATCATGCGCATGAATGTGGCACCAGCATTCTTGAGGCCGAAGGGCATAGTGACATAGCAAAAACACCCGAACAGGCTGATGAAAGCCGTTTTTATCTCATCGGGTCCATATAGTCGGATCTGATGGTACCCGGAATAAGCGTCCAGAAAGGACAATCGCTCACATCCCGCAGTTGAGTCGACAATCTGGTCGATGCGGAGTAGAGGGAAATGATCTTTCGGGCAGGCCCGATTGATGTGTTTGAAGTCAATACACATTCGAAGTGAGTCGTCCTTCTTGGGGACCATAACGACATTGGCAAGCCACTCGGAGTGGTATATCTCACGGATAAACTCAACAGCCAGGAGCCAAGCCACTTCTTCACCAATGGCTTTTCTCTTCTCCGTGGCGGACGGACGGAGGTACTCTTTGACGGGTTTTACCTTTGGCCGACTCACAAACGGTGCTCAGCCAGTCCCCTGGGCACACCTGGCATGTCAGATGGTTTCCATGAAAAGATGTCCTAGTTCTCACGGAGGAACTGGATGAGCGCTTCTTCCTATTTGCTATCGAGTGTCGACGAAATATGGGTTGGAGCAGCATTGGGATCGGTCGGGTGAACATGAACTAGCTTGGTCTCTCCGCCCGACTGAAATGCTGACTCTGAAGCAGGCCTCTTAGGACGCAGCAAATCACTCGGATCTGCCGTCTTCTGATACTCTTGGAACTCCACTGCCACCATCTGCTCATTTGCTATTTTTGTTCCATCTTGAAGACAATCTTCTGCTCTCTGGCGGTTACCGAAAACCGTTATCACGCCTCTAGGACCAGGCATCTTCATCTTGACGTAAGCATAGCACGGCCGAGCCATAAAGCTAGCATAAGCGGGTCTGCCCAGAATGGCATGATATGCGCTCTGGAAATCCACTACCTCAAACATTAAGTTCTCTTTGCGGAAATTCTTCTTATCGCCGAAAACCACATCAAGGGTGATTTGGCCGAGTGATTGGTCTTTCTTTCCTAGAATGATGTCGTGGAATCGCATGTTACTCTCGCTGAGTTTGGACATCGGGATGCCCATTCCTTTGAGAGCTTCAGCATACAGAATGTTCAGGCTACTGCCACCATCCATCAGGACCTTAGTCAGTCGGGTGCCCCCCACGACTGGGTCGACCACCAGCGCCTGCCGCCCGGGGTAGCTACCCGTGCCGGGTGGTCAGACTGGTCGAATGTAATAGGAACCTTCAACCACTTCAGATATCTCGGTGTTGCCGGAACAACCATGTTTACTTCTCTGTTGACGACCTTCAGTCGACTTTTGCTCTCAATATCGGCAAAAATCACCAAGGTGGCATTGACATTGGGATAACCATCGTCATCGTCCTTGTCATCTTCTTCATTCTCAGGCTCTTTGTCCTTGCCACTAGGTTGACTTTCTTGGAAACTCTGAATAAGGAGTCGACATTGTCGAGTGGTATTCTTGGGGAGAATCAGATTTCCCTCCTCATCCTTCTTGGTGTGAATGTTACATGGTAAATCCAACACATCATTTCCTTCCCGATCTTTCACTTTCTTAGGGGTCCAGGCCCCTCTAGGTTTCCCTTTGAACTTTCCTTGATTTAACACCACTGCTTTGGCAGGACCTGCTGCCTCAGCCTTTCGCTTCTGCTTCTGACTGGAATTCCCTCCCCTGGTGTCCTGGGCGACTGCTTTGTGCTTGCCACTCCAGAGTCGGTCTTCCTCTTCGCCATTAGCATACTTAGTAGCAATCTCCATCATCCGAGTCAAGGACATATCTCATGTCCGACCGAATTTCAGGACAAGCTCCATGTAGCGGACGCCTTCCTTGAAGGCACAGACTGCTTGGTGACCAGACACATTTTCCACTGTGTGGTGTAGAGTGATCCATCTCTAGATATAGTCCCTCAGGGTTTCATTGGGTTTCTGCACGCAATGTTGCAGTTCTGGTAGACCAACTGGCCTCTTGTAAGTTCTTCAAACGTTCTGGTGAACACTCGAGCTACCTCATCCCAACTCAAAATACTCCCAGGGGCCAACTGAGTCAGCGAAGCTCTCGCATACCCTTCAAGCATCAGAGGAAGGTGTTTCATGTCCACCTCATCGCTGCCACCGCCGATGTGCACAGCCACTCGGTAATCTTCGAGCCAAGTATCTGGTTTCGACTCGCTCGTAAACTTGCTGACACCAGTCGCCATTCTGAAGTTATGGGGTATCTCAGTAGCTCTGATAGCCCTTCCAAGACACTCGGGTCCGAAAACGTGGACTCTGCCTCCACTGGGTCTGTCCCGATCCAGCCCTTCTCTGTATGCTCTTCTCCGGTCGACTAGAACTTGCACAGGGATGGACCTTGCGCCAAAGCCGGGTTCTCTGGGGTCGACTGGAACTCTGCGGTCGTTCCCGTATGGACGCCTATCATCATTGCACCTGGGCGCGTGTGACCCGTCCCTCGGAAGGGGCGAAGGCACTCGACGGTAGTTGTCACGGGCGTACTCACGATCATATTCGCCATGAGCCCTTCCCAAGAACCGATCCTGACGGTGATCGCAACCTCCCTGCCGCAAAGGAGACCTTGGACTGTGAGCCGACTGAACGGTGTCCGCTCTCACTGATATGCTGTGGATTTTGTTCCGCGACTGGGAAACAGCGGAGTTCTGGTCTCTCGTTGCTTGGAGCAGCGCCCTGATCTGTTCCAAGCCTCTCCCTGCCTATGACCGGGACGGCTGAATAGACTCTGCAATACGTGTTGCCGCTGCCAAATTCTGAATCGGTGTACGGAATACCTGAGTTTCCGGCGGAAACAATTGTCATGCACGTCGACTGGATTCAGGAATTAATCTATGAGCACGCTCGTCGAGAGAATGTTGGAGAATCTCCAGGCGAGTGCGCTCAGCCAGAGTGGCCAGGCGCACTGCCTCCAAGGCCCGGGCCTCGGCGGTTTCCCCTATGATGGGGGTCTGTAGAGCCTCCACGTTGAGGCGTACAGCTCCTCCCTCTGCTGCGAGCTGAGAGGTTGAGGCTGGTACTCTTCATGGTCGAGTGATGGGTCGACGCTCCTGCCGCCGTCGCTGCTGCAACGAAAGCCAGGCGGACTGCGAAGGGAGTCGACCATGAGGACTTCCACCGCGGGATCACAACTCCCGCTTTCGGAAAGAGTATCTGCGAAATCAATCGACAGATTGACCGATCCGCGAGAATACATGTCGGGCTCAATAGCCGCGACTTGGAGGGTAAAGGATTGATGAGCCACTGCGTGCCTCACCCATCGCTGGAGCGGCGAGCGGCCAGACCGCTTGCGGCGGCATCCAGCAGAGTGAGTCGACAATGCGATGACCGACTGGTATGGTGAAGATGGCTGCCTGAGGAGGACGCCGCAGGAGCTCTCACGGAAGTGCGCCGAGCCGCGAGCCAGAAGGGCCTCGACATCGAGGGGAGCCTCCTGGAGCCAGGTGGAATCGTCGGCGACAAAGATGAGCGCGCTGAGCCGGATCTCGCGGCCCATGACCAAATCGCCATCGGAAACCATGCTGATGAAGGTCGAAGAGGATGCAACCTCGCCGGAAGTCGCTAAGACGCTCGGGCCCCAAGGTGGGTGCCAACTATCGTGGTACTAAGTCTGACAGTAAGAATAGGGGGTACGTGTGGAGAGGCAAGGTCCTAGCTATGGCAAGGTTGTACGGAAATGTTGACGAGTTCAGGCCCCTCTCGGAGGAGGTAAAAGCCCTACGTCTCGGTGCCCGGAGGTGGTCGACTAGATTATGAGTATGTGTGTGTGTGTGTGTGTGTGTGTGTGTGTGTGTGTGTGTGTGTGTGTTACAGAGGGTGCGAACCCCGGTCCCAGAGGAGGGGGTGGCTTATATAGAGTTCGCCTGGACCCCAGCCATCTCCTGTTACAGAGGGTTGAATGTACATAAAGATTGTGGCGTTACTGGTAACGCCAGCCTTAAGTGCCCTAAATGACCTTAAAGACTACGGAGTGAATACTCGCCCGTTGCTGTTCGGAGTGACTTCTGGTCTTCAGTAGGTCGAGTGGTTTCTTGTATGGTCGAGCGGTTAACTGGTCGCGTGACTCCGGGAAGGAGGGGTATCCGAGTGGTTCTTTGGTCGAGTGGATTGCACTCGACACCTTTACTGGGTACCCATTGTTGTCTCTTGAGCTTCTTTGCTTCTAGGGTAGTGACCTTAGGTAGGGCGTATAGGTCAGGCCTGTGACCCTATCCTAGGTCTGTATCCTCATCAAATAGATCCTAGAACATCGAGAGCAAGTCCCCCTTGATGATATGCCAGCACTTTTTATAAAAGTCCGCCGGAAAACCATCTGGTCCTGGAGCTTTATTATTCTTCATTTGTGAAATTGCTTCAAACACATCTTTCTCAGAAAATGGGGTTGTCAAAATATCGTTCTCTTCCAATGCTATTTGAGGAACATCCTCAACCCTCAACTCATCCAAGTATACAAAATTATCCTCGGGAGGCCCAAACAACTTCTTATAGTAATTGGTGCTGTATAATTTTAGGTTCTCCTGTCCTAAAATTGTCCCTTCATCTTGCTCAAGTTGAAAGATTCTCTTCTTTTGATGCTTGCCGTTCACAATCATAGATGGAAGAATTGTGTGTTTTCATCCCCTTGGACGATTTTGCGAACTTTAGCTCGCACCGCCCACTTCGATTCCTCCTCACGAAGCAGTTCTTTCAATCTAATTTCTGCCTCCACTTTAGTTTCCAGCTCCGGTATCTAGAATGGAGGACTCGGCTTTTAAATCTAGGGATTGAATAAGTAAAAGGAGCCTTTCCTTCTCAGCCTTATATATCTCACTCAAGTGTTTGGACCAGCCACGTAAGAATTGTCTTAGTGCCATCTCTCAACATTCGATCTCCCTCCTGAATCTTTAGCCCATTCTCTTGCTATTAGATCCAGAAACCCTTCTCTTTCAAACCATGCTAATTCGAAAGAAAAAGTATACTTGTTCCCCACATGCGTTGCCTCTCCAGAGTCAACCAATAAAGGGGTATGGTCGGAGATCGCGGTAGAGAGCACTTGGACCGTCACAAGGGGAAACTTCTGCTCCCATTCGATGCTAGCTAGGACCCGATCTAGTTTCTCAAACGTCGGGATTGATAGTGTATTGTCCCAAGTGAATTTTCTACCAGAAAGCTCAATCTCTCTAAGATCCAAGCTTTCAATGATTGTGTTAAACATAAATGACCATCTGCCATCAAAGTTATAATTGTTCTTTTCCTCCCGTCTACGGATAATGTTAAAATCACCCCCAACTAGAATTGGGAGCTGCTCTCTACCAAAAATATGGACTAAATCCGCCAAAAAGTCTGGTTTGAGTTTAGGCTGCGCGGCACCATACACCGCCACCAATGCCCAATTAAACCCATTGACCTTCGACCGGACACGAAACTTAACCGCAAAATCTCCCATAACTACGTTCCGGACTTCCGACGACTCGCATTTAACCCCAAGTAAGATCCCACCGGATCTTCCTCTTGGAGGTAAGCAATGTCAATCAAAATCAACCCCTCCCGAAAGAGTACTAAGAAACTGGGGGGTAAAATTGTCCCTTCCAGTTTCGAAGAGGGCGATAAAATCCAACTTGTGTTCTATAGAAGCATCCGCTAGAAATCTTGTTTTAGTAAAGTATTCATTCCATATTAATTAAACCAAGTGCTGAACTGCTGGTGTATATAGAAGACAGCCTGTTGATGCCGTTCGCGTATATTTCTTGAGGTTTTGGTAAAATCTGCAGATAGGTTATCGATAATCCATCGAGATAGAGCATCAGTGCGTCAAACTGGATCATCAGCACTGGCTCTCAAGTGATGATGGCTTTGACTGCTAGCTACAGGCTGGTTTGGTGATTTGTATCACCGGCTCTCAAGTGATGGTTTTGACTGGCTTCCACACCACTCTTCACGGTCTGATGGGCGCTAATTGTGAGTAGATGATAATCTTTCAAATGGATGAAGGAATTGTTCAATGATGCAAGTGAACACGAAGATTCCAGCAAAACATAACAAAACTTGAAAGGAACACCAATGTAAGTGACAGTGGCACAGGACATGCATACTGTAATAGTGTTTTGCGAACTATTCTTCACAAGAAATATTGTACGAAGTTCTAGCTAGTATAATAAAGGTTTTGATATTTTAGATAAACACATCACATGCCATATCCCATTGTTGTTGACAACTAAGCATATTGCTCTCTTCCAAGGAGAATGGAACTTTGTGTCCTGGTTTACTATGTATTTTTAGGGGAAAACAGGAATTAAGTCTGACTGCGTATTTTAAAAAAAGATAGGGTTTGTAGCTGTACAAACGAGAGCCAGAAAAAAAACTGGGATATTGGATAAAGTTCTATATGTAGATCAGAAACCAGAATAAATGACTTTGCCAAAGCTCATCTCTGAACGTATTCACTTCATCTGAAAACGTTTGGTTGGGCTCCATCATTTTTCGGGTTTGCAGTGTTACTGAATTTTATGTTCTTCCTGCTAAAAATTTACTAGTTTGTATACCGAACTAAGGGAAGAAATGGTGGTACATAACCAGGAATTACGCAAGTTGGGTCGAATGTGAATTGCATTCTGACCCATTCTCCGGTGACATGCTCGGGGATCCAGGCGGGGCCCAGCGAACGCATCTGCGGTGGCGACTCGTGAGCTGCGGAGCACCGGCAAAATATGCCGCTGTGTAGTCGGAGTTTCATCGCCGGTGGTGGTGGCCGGTGGCTGCAGTTTTTCACCGCAGGCGCTCGAGGCACTTCGCCGGGGAGTACATGTGATTGATGTTGTTGTATATTTAGAAAAAGAGATACGATGGTGTGGGCTTTCTGGAAAAAAAGTATACTGAGTGGACTTTTCTTTTTTGAGGCAAGTATACTACTTGAGTTTTTTCTAGTGTGCTTTCTCACGTGTACCATGGGCTTCAGAAAAATACTAGCCCAGTGGTGTTTGATGATTGATGCTCGTTGAAAGCACGTTGTACTCTAAAAAAACAAAGGATGTACTTAATATACTAGGAAAGTGAAACAATTACTCGCTCTTTTCCTGCTAATAAATTACAAGGCCCTGCAAATTTTTACATCTTAAAAAAACAAAGAATGTACTTTTTTTTGCGGGGAACAAAGAATGTACTTAATATACTAGGAAAGTGATCAAAATTTCATGAACATTTTTAAAATGTTTCCACATATTTTTAGATGCAACAAACACTTTTTAAATGATACTCAACATTTGAGTAAATGTTGTGAGCATTCATGTAAATGTTGTGAGATATTTTTAGATCGTCATGAATGCTTTAAACTAGCTACAAATATAATTTAGTAAATGTTGTGAGATATTCAGAGCAAATGTTGTGAGATATTTTAGTAAATGTCAAGACATGAACACTTTAAATGTTGTGAGATATTTTAGTAAATGATTTATATGTTCAACCAAAGAGAGGTTTAAACTAGCAAACAAATGGACAACAAAGGCAAATTAACTATGCAATAGTAGTTTTTCAAAAGTATATTCCTAAAGTTCTCGTATGATGATAATTGGTGCCATCTTCACAATGTGTCAATTTTATTTTATTTTTGAAATAGTTAGCCCATGCAGCTGCATGAGTTCATGACTAGTGGTATATAGTTGACACCGTAGATATTGATAATTTTTATAGGATGGCACATGAATATATGAATATGAAGTGGCTATAGCTCAGTCTAGTCGGCACGAGAGCTCTGTCTAAGTCGGACGGTTCTTACCGTTACTTGATACGAATTGTTTCCCAGAACAAAACCCAGAAAATTTACAGGTCGTGGCAGGCAATGTAGGCACGTGCACGTACGGCCAGAACTATTACTGATCCTGAGGCAGCAAACCTGTAACGGTGACGTGAATGCTGGCATGTCCCTGAGCCCGGCCGAGACGTTACCATAGATATTACTGATCAGCGCTTGACTAGTACGTACGCTCCCATCGGGCATCTCCTGGACGTGCGGTGCAAGTTCGAGCAGTGTCGCTCGGCCCAAAACCTTCGATAGCTCCGCGCCGTGTTGCTATGGTTACCGCACCTTGTCAGCCGGCAAGCCAGCTCATGACTTGCGTGGAATGGTGGACCGCTAGTTGCAAAGCTGGTGTAGAGGTTTTCGTCCGGTCCGTCGTTTCGCACGGGCCAAGGTTGGATAGCTCTGCACTGTGTTGTTGTGACGCTCTCCGCGCCGTGTGCCCGCCGGCAAGGCGTTGCAGGACTGGGACTCTACAGCCAAGCATTGCCTCCACGATTCTTCGGATACGAAGACGGCGTACACATGCATGTTGCCATGAAAGAATAAATTTCATGGTATTATCCAACAAACAAGAAAACACGTCGAGAGAAAAGACACGCGGCCTCACTAGCTATCTTTTCTCGTGCCCCTAATTATGCTTGCACTCCATTATTCTTGTACAAAATATTATTGTCGATCGTCATTTGACTTGTATACGTTGTACTTTTCCATGCGTTTCATTTTTTTTATTTTTGCGATCTCAAACACTTGTATTACTCAATCACATTATGAATACAATCCTCAGCAACTATCTCCAAAACTTCAGGAGGACCTGAACCTAACCAAGTCATAGTTCTATTATTAGAACGACCAAAAGACGCTAGCTTATCACTCGCTTTATTCTGTGAATGAGCAATATGAGTAATATAAGCTTGATGAAGGTTTATTAAACCCCTAATCTCATTAACCACCGACGAATAAAGTGAACGATCAACTTCGCCACCTGTGATCATAGAAACTGCAACAGAGGAGTCCATCTCAACGTGAATCGATAATGAAGTTCGTTGAACCGCCGAAGATAGCCCCTCCAAGCACGCATATAGTTCGGCCTCCAGTTCGTCTCTGCGGAATTGTAGTGTCCTGCAAGCAGAGAAGATTATTTTGCCAAACTCATCCCTCAAGATCATGCCAGCACCCGCATTATCACATGCCACGAAGGCTCCATCTGTGTTTAGTTTAACCCATCCGTGCTTAGGCTTCTCCCATCGCCGAGTGCAGAGGCGCCATGGTGAGCAAGATGCCCAACGTCACATGGCCAATAGGTACTTTCAATTATTCCGTCAAGGAGTGGCAACAGCAGTGGTTTTACATCACAGAGCCGCGCGGCAAGGAATGGGCCGCTGCTCCCGAATTCCGATCTAGAGCCCCCCTGCGGCTTACGTCCTGGCCCAAGAAGGGCCTGAACTTGTCTTTGTCCGATGAACTGTCGGTGCTCCAAACGCCCGTCAAGGATATGGAAGACAAGAACATCAAACTTGTCAATGTAGTCCAAGTGATGTTAGTTCGCCGGATTCTACCTTGTCAACACCGGGCTTGCAATGTATGGGAGTTTGACCCGGCCAAGCACCAGACCCTGCTAGAGCTCTTTGGCTCCTCGCACAAGGACATCTGGAGGTGCTTTTTAAGTCCGGCAAATCGTGGCCGGACTCCTCCGAGGACCGCGGATACGAACTGTCCCGCCCTGCAAGTTTGGTAAGTCACTGTATGTTGACAATTCATATGTTTTATTCGCATATCCTTAGGAAAATGCTTAATGTGTTTCCCACAACTCTCTCAGGGCTGGGCGAAGAA